>NW_007730064.1:127549-142953 GCF_000696425.1 Galeopterus variegatus
CTGTACTTCACAGGTTGCTTTGAAAATGAAATCACGTGGGAAAATATTCTGAAAGTGCGAAAAAGCCACGACACATTTGTTATTACTGTCCTGATGTTGCTGTTCCCATGTGTGGGACTTTCCTACAGCATCCCTGCTGCGCAGTAGTTTCTATGTCCCCCTGTTCTGCCCCAGCTGGAAGCGAGGAATCATCAAAAAGTTCATGGAAAGATTTGTATTATCTTTTAATTCTATTTTTCCATGAACTTTTGGAAGTATCCTTATGTATCTACTGGTGGGGAGCTGTCTACCCTTTAAGCAGGTCATTGCTTAGACATTTATTTATAATTTTTAGAAAAAAAATTTTCATTGAGCCCAAAACTTCCTATTAATAATAAGTGAACATTGGGCCGACCCTGTGGCGCACTTGGGAGAGTGCGGCACTGGGAGTGCAGTGACGCTTCCACCGCAGGTTCGGATCCTATATTGGAATGGCTGGTGCGCTCACTGGCTGAGCGTGGTGCGGGTGACACCACACCAAGGGTTGCGATCCCCTTAGCAGTCACGAAAAAGACACAAAAAAAAATAATAATAATAATAAGTGAACATTCATGTAGTGTGTACTCTGCAGCAGCCTTGTTCTAGACACTTTTCATCTATTAATATTTATTACACTTATGTCTACTAGCAACCCTGTAAGGAGGGCACTGTTATTATTCCAGTTTTACATACAAGAAAACTGAGGCACAGAGAGGGCAGGTGACTTGTCCTCCATCCCATGGCTGTAATTTTTACTCACTGGTCCTTGTTTTTATGTGCATGGCCGACCCATGGTGTTTGAAGGTCACTATTTTTTTTCATTTTTTATTATGAATATTCATGAGATACAAAGCTAATTGTCACCCCTCGTGTCTATGATGTGAGGGTCAGATTCATACTGGCAGCATACCCATCACCAGAAATTACTTTTGTACTCTGTGTCCCCACCCAATTATTCCCCAACCTCCCTCCCCTTCCCCCTCTCTCCCCCCAACTCCACTTTGTAGCCCTAGAATGTTCCCTCCCTCTGTACGACCACCACACTACTGTGGTCTTTCCTTCCTTCCTTCTTTCTCTCTTAGCTCCCACATATGAGTGAGCACATGCGGTTATTTATCCCTCTGTGCTTTGCTTATTTCACTCAACATTTTGTCCTCTCTGATCCTCCCCTTGCTGGGCTACCCTCCACGCTCCCTTGCACTCTTCTGCATGTGCCTCCTCTTAAAGTGTTGATCTCGAGGAAGGCCCCGCTCTCCAAGAGGGTTTTGACCTATGCAGAGATGAGTTGCATTGCTGGGTCTCCCTGGGCCTGCTGCTGCTGGTCTGCTGGGAGCTCCAGGGAGGTAGGAATTATAAGGAAGAAAGGATGTTTTCAAGCTGGGCTCCCCTGGAAAGTTGTAGAATGGCATGTGTTGGTCCGCTGGTCCCAGCTGCTGAATGATGGGAATTGGGATCAGCTGTGACCTAATTATGAGTCTCGTAAATCTGCATTGTGTCCTTCATTTTCCAGCTCATTGACCACCCAGAAGGGGAGGGAAAATGGATGATTCTGGTCAAGTCCTTCCTGCCACTACCATGTGGCCAAGGTCACAGGCCAATGATGTCCAGAGGGAGGAGAGGGGAGAGGGCTCTTTGTTGTCATCTCAGAATGAAGCTGGCAGAAAATGAGGCAGAAGAAAAGAAGGTTTATCAGGTCTTCTTACGTCCATTGTGGAGAAAGGAATTCCTGACATGGCATTCTGTGATTGTCAAAATTGCAAATTAATATGACTCATACTTATATAACTACATATATGCAAATATACGTACATGAAGCTATCAATATCTGGTATATGTTATGTGTTTGATGACCCTTTGGGAACAAAGACTGAGTTGAAGTTGTACTAAGAATGTAGTTTTATGCCGCTAGAGAGCCCAGCTCCTTACCCCCAAACCAAACTGATAATCTCTGTGTCACAGAGGTGTGCACTGTACAAGCTGCTTTTTCCTGTCAAAAGACAGCATTCATGAATCACTAAGTGCAATCTATGCAATTCTCAGTTGGGAATGTGTCTAAAAATGTTTCCTCCTTTCTCACCTTTTTAAACATTTCATTCTCAAATCCTACCGTGGGAGCCCTAGGACCAAGTGGGTTGTTGCAGGAAAAATATGGCATTTGGGACCACACGGGTTCTTGGATTCCAGTCCTGCCTCTGACACTATTTGGGCAATGCTGACCATGGGCAGGTTACTTGTCTGTCCTAGCCTCTGTTTTTTATGAGCCGAATAAATAATAATAACTCTGCAGGGTTGTTTTATATTTAGGATTAAATGAAATAATATACATGACATACATTATAGATCTATTTATAAAATATTTATAAAAGCTTAAGAAAACAAAGATCCCTTCTACCTTCCATTTATCCAAGATGTAGAGTATAAGATGGGTAAGTGGCTTGTGCAGTGCTAACACCTCTTAGTGTGTGATCCCCAGATTATCTGACTTTTGATATTAGTAACTGGACTGCCAAGATTTTTGTTAAATAAGAATGTTTTAAAAACAATTGCCATCCACTAACATCGTTTCATAAAAGACTTTCTACTATCCAAAAGTAAAGAACTCAGCCTACCTTTGAGGGGTGTGTAAAAATTAAACAAGGTCATGCATATAAAGTACTTAATACAGTTTCTGGCATTTAATAAGCATGTAAAGATGCTAGGTATTGTTTTTAGATATATTAGCATTAGTTGGTATAGTAATTATTACTAAAAATCAAGTTTAAATTCCCTAACGTGACATATAAATGACTTTCACACACAGATATCATTTCTACCACTCCCCCATGTGCAGCCAAATACAGACACACCCCAACTCCAGCCACGGTGTTCCAGACAGAGCTGGGCAGACCATGTCATTGAGTAACATAGACTGTGGGTAAGAAAAACACTGGCATGGCATCAATCTATCTTTTGTCTTCCATTGTTGCTTTAGACATGGGTTCAAGCTCTCAATAATAGTATGAGCCAGCATTTATAATGATGAAGAATATCATCTTGTTACATGTTCAAAAATATACTTGCTTGTAGGCATAACTTGTCCAAATATAAAAATTATTTTGGAAAACCTACATGGACTTAGCCATCTTAATTGTTACACACTCAAACCTCTGGTTTTATCTTAATATAAATCTTTGGCCAGTCCTGATTTTGCACAAAAAGTCCTTAGAGGCAAGTACCCACTTGGATAATTCTTCCAAAATCAAAGGATGCATACAAAGTGACCAGGAACTGCTTTAAATGATTGACTTTCACACCTTTGCCAATGTTCTTCTGGGGATGCTGTGCATTTTATGTCCCAGTCCTACCTTCTGGCTACTCCAAGCTTTTATAGACCATCTGAAGACACAACTAGATTAGTAACTAGGAGAAATTACAAATAGATTTCATCCTGTGGATACCCTCTTCCTCCTGTTGATATTTAGTGAAGTCAGCTTCATGTGGAGGATAATGTCTCAGAAAGGGAGATATTTGATACTTAGAAGTGAAATGACTTACCGTGATGTAGTAAAATGGAATTTTTTTTTGGAAAAATTTAAAACCCCCAAATACCAGTACATCCCAGATCAGGACAAAATATATACAAACAAAACATAAAAACCTAAACCAAGCCAGTCTAAAATAAAAACAAAATCTACATAAGATCCAGGTTTGTCATCCCAGAATTCAAGGACAGTGTTAGCATGAATTGAAATAAAAATACTGAAATAACTTTTCAACCTGTGGATATATACAAACAAAACATAAAAACCTAAACCAAGCCAGTCTAAAATAAAAACAAAATCTACGTAAGATCCAGGTTTGTCATCCCAGAATTCAAGGACAGTGTTAGCATGAATTGAAATAAAAATACTGAAATAACTTTTCAACCTGTGGAATTGTCCTTTTCTAAATGTGAGATGCCTACAGAGAAAGTAGAAAGATAATGATTTTTTTTCTTCCTCTGCTGAGAGATGGATCTCAGTGTTTCTGTCTCTTAGTCCTGGCTATTTTGAAGAGACTGCCTCCAGAAGAGCTGTTATAGGGCCCAAGTCCAGCTGCCTGCCCCAAACAAACAAACAAAAAACCCTGGCTGGGCTTGCCACAGTCCTTTACCCCAGGGCAATCAGCTCTTAGCTTAAACTCACCAAAATCTTATTACTGAACCCAAGTCCGGTTGCCTGACCCCAAGCAAAAACAAACAACTCAAAAGTCAAATGTTGGTGAAAGTGGAAGTCAGCTTTTATTTAGGAGCACCAGTGACCCAAGGGGAGATGTTAGGCTCACCCATGTCTCTCGCAAGCCTGAAAGAGAACGGCCAGACTAAAGCCATCTCATAGACTCAGATTTACTGAGGGGTTTTTAAAGAGGGGGCTGAGGGAATGGAACATGGGAAATGAAAAGCAGGAGGGGTGGGGACGTGAGCCATGGGGGCTCCATGCAAGGAGCCAGGTGCAAGGTCTCACCAAGGCTCCATCTGGTTTCTGCTCCCGTCCTTTCTGCTATCTCAGGGTCCTGCTAGAGGGTGGAATCAGCATAGCTTTATAGATGTCTTCGCTGGTTTCCCAGGGCCTGGATAGTACATGTCTTATAGCAAGTCTGCAGTTTTAGGCCGACTAGAAACAACTTTACATTCATGTAAATAATGTCATCTTGCCCTATAACCAAAGTTCAAAATGTAAAATAACCATGGGAAAAGAGGGACCTCAGAGAAATACATGCCAAGAAAAACTGTGTCCTTTTAAAATCTTTTAGAGCCCACATGGTTTTAAGTCCCAACATTCCAACAGAGCCACTTAGCACAAATGTGAAAACCTAGTCCCCACCCGTAGCAGAGGTACTTTCCATTAAGCTGCCCTGTTTGAGCAATCATTGACATCAATCTTAAAACCAACCTCCTTGGACCTGTTGCTAAATGAAAGATATTATGCTTAGGTCACCAAGAAGTAGTCCAATATAGGTATTTGGAGAGTGGTTTTTAGCCATTCTCTTTAGTTCAATTGGAAGCAGAACAGAAGAAATGCTTAAGTCCTAATCACTTAGAAATCCATATCCAGCCTGTTTGGCTTCTTGGGTAAAGGAACTGAGACCACAATGACTTGGAAGATGACTTCCAGAGATTATCTGTTTTATTTTGTTTCTCAAACTTAATGATAAGGGAGTAGGCAAAAAATGTCTGATCATCAAAATTGGGGTTTCAGAGATGAATGGTTCAGCTGGAACCTGAAGTAAGGGTTGGAGTTGGGGAGGAGCCAACAAAACAGGTGGCTGCAGCCACTGAAAGAAGACTTGCAGCCCACCAGCTGTCCCCTGATTATTTAGTTATCCTTCTTTTCTCTCTCTCTAGAGCCAACTCAATAAAATATGTGGTTCCTGACCTGAGATGCAGATAGAGATATCTCTGGGATACTTACCATATGTATTTATGATGAAGGGCATGAATAAATCACCACCCAAATAGAACAAATGCATCGCTATTAAAAATTAACATAGACATTTTGTTGTCTCTTGTCCCCATCATTTTCTGTTTAATGAAATAGCAGTCTGAAGTCCTACCTTATAGCCTGAGGTGCCTCTGAGGCTGAGGTGTAGTTTTTACCAATTCTTTAACTTACTCAGACTGACCTTTTTGTATGGGGCCCAGTTCTTCTGAGTAGGTCTCTCTGAAGTAAACGCAGGAATGAATTGATTTACAGAATATGGAAGTGTTTGCTTAGTGGGCTGCTTTTTCAGAAGCTCAAGCATCCTTTCTGAGGAGGCTGGTGTTCCCTGAAAATAATTTCTTGCTTTATTCTGCAGACTCCCCTTTTTTCTTTTGTCAAACAATGTATCTGTGTGTGTGTGTGTGTGTGTGTGTGTGTGTGTGTGTGTGTGTGCACTGGGGGGAAGTTGCATGTTGGTACACACTTGAGATGTTGCTGTAGTTTTCCTTGTCAATTTCAGTTCTATCTCTATGGGAAATGAGCAAAATTGACAGCCTCTAGACACTCAGAAGGAGCCTTTGACTTCAGAGAGTGAAGTACATAATGGTGGCTAATTTTATCTATGAGGAAGACAACCGAGCGTTTTCTCAAATGCTGAAATAAAAAAGTGATCTCTTGCTTTCCAAAACAAGGCACAGAGATCCCAGTAGCAACAGTGAGTGATTTTTGTTGTGTATCAGAGCAGGAAAAGGAAGAGAGATGTAGCACTGGTTGAACACACACTATGTATCAGGGTTATACCCATTATCTTGGATAATTTAAGTGAGCAAGAAAACAGTGTTTCTTTCCACCAAGCTGCAACAAAAATTGCAAATCTTAGACTTTCCTCAATGACATGGTGAGTCTTCTCAGAGAATAATTAAAATGGCTCTTCATTTCTTATATCAGGGACTAGAAATAAGCTCTTATTAGAAAATATATGTTTTGGAGGTCATTTTGACCCCCTCAGGAAGTTAAGTCAGGCATCAAGTGCTTCGGGGTTCCAACAACTCACTGCTCACCGCTTACTGAGAGTGACAGGCTCGGGGGCGACACTGAGGGTTGCGATCCGTTGCCAGACACGGAAAAAAGACAAAAAAAAAAAGTCAAATGTTGGTGAAAATGGAAGTCAGCTTTTATTTAGGAGCACCAGTGACCCAAGGGGAGATGTTAGGCTCACCCATGTCTCTCGCAAGCCTGAAAGAGAATGGCCAGACTAAAGCCATCTCATAGACTCAGATTTACTGAGGGGTTTTTAAAGAGGGGGCTGAGGGAATGGAACATGGGAAATGAAAAGCAGGAGGGGTGGGGACATGAGCCATGGGGGCTCCATGCAAGGAGCCAGATGCAAGGTCTCACCAAGGCTCCATCTGGTTTCTGCTCTCGTCCTTTCTGCTATCTCAGGGTCCTGCTAGAGGGTGGAATCAGTATAGCTTTATAGATGTCTTCGTTGGTTTCCCAGGGCCTGGATAGTACATGTCTTATAGCAAGTCTGCAGTTTTAGGCCGACTAGAAATAACTTTACATTCATGTAAATAATGTCATCTTGCCCTATAACCAAAGTTCAAAATGTAAAATAACCATGGGAAAAGAGGGACCTCAGAGAAATACATGCCAAGAAAAACTGTGTCCTTTTAAAATCTTTTAGAGCCCACATGGTTTTAAGTCCCAACATTCCAACAGAGCCACTTAGCACAAATGTGAAAACCTAGTCCCCACCCGTAGCAGAGGTACTTTCCATTAAGCTGCCCTGTTTGAGCAATCATTGACATCAATCTTAAAACCAACCTCCTTGGACCTGTTGCTAAATGAAAGATATTATGCTTAGGTCATATGTAAAAATTAAACAAGGTCATGCATATAAAGTACTTAATACAGTTTCTGGCATTTAATAAGCATGTAAAGATGCTAGGTATTGTTTTTAGATATATTAGCATTAGTTGGTATAGTAATTATTACTAAAAATCAAGTTTAAATTCCCTAACGTGACATATAAATGACTTTCACACACAGATATCATTTCTACCACTCCCCCATGTGCAGCCAAATACAGACACACCCCAACTCCAGCCACGGTGTTCCAGACAGAGCTGGGCAGACCATGTCATTGAGTAACATAGACTGTGGGTAAGAAAAACACTGGCATGGCATCAATCTATCTTTTGTCTTCCATTGTTGCTTTAGACATGGGTTCAAGCTCTCAATAATAGTATGAGCCAGCATTTATAATGATGAAGAATATCATCTTGTTACATGTTCAAAAATATACTTGCTTGTAGGCATAACTTGTCCAAATATAAAAATTATTTTGGAAAACCTACATGGACTTAGCCATCTTAATTGTTACACACTCAAACCTCTGGTTTTATCTTAATATAGTTCATTCCTGGTGAGGTGTTGTAGCATCTAAATTTACCTACTATTCACTCTAAATTTCCTGATGCCAACTTTTCATGGAAAAATGCAAGGGTGCATGGTACCTAGGAAAAGAACAGTAGAAAAGGTAATACATTTTCCCCATGAGCACAAGGTTTAATTACCTTTGTTATTATTTACAGCCAATACAGCCACAAACATAATTAGTGATTATACAATTATGTCACACCGACGAAGCCCCATTACCCCTTAAGTCATAAATCTACCTTGCTGTCTTGCCACGACCCTCTCAAAGAATGCACCTATCCACCACCTACATAATGAAAGAAGCCACAAGCCCCAGCCTTGGAGGATTTGTATTGATTTCTAAGAAAAGAGAAGCTATCACTTGCTGTTCTCCTAGCCTGGAAATAGATACCACATTTTTATCTGCCACTGTTTCCTGTTGTAGATCTACATACTAAATCCATTAATCTATGAAGGCAGAAGCTACAAGTCTTTTGTAACCTAAACTCAAAAGTCATATCTCGTCACTTTTGTTGTATTCTGTTTGTCAAAGGCAATTCACTAAGTCTAGTCCACACTCAAGTGGAGAAGATTATACTTGGGTGTGAAAAGTAGGAAGCAGAGTTTCTTGTGAGCCATTTTAGAAGTTGTCTACCATGGACTGAGTGGTATGTCAATTCTACAAGATATCTAATGTGAAGAAGCTTAACACATAATGAGTTACCCATGAGCTACCTCTTGCTCATTCATAGCTGTCAGCACTTTTCATATTTTCTGTGGTCTCAGCACAGAGTTTGAGGGGGAATATGGGGCTAAATGCCAAAAGTAAGAATATTCATTTTTACAAAGAATTATCAAACATTAAATCTGGAAAGAGCATTACAGGACCTTAGGCAAATGAAGAAACTGTGGCCTAGAGATCTTCTGGGTAGCTCCTCAGTATCTGTCATAACTGACAGGTCATTGCAGAACACTGTATCTCCAAAATGAGCATGAAGGCCCAGAGATGTTTTCCCAAAGATGGCCTTGTGCCTCTTGAAGTTACTGCCAGAGCCTCATGGGAGAGCATGTGACCAGTGTGGCCCATCTCCTTCCACCAGCACAGAAACACCTGCTGTGTTGAGAGACTCACACAGGAGCCTTGTCATCTGCCTGCTACCTAGCACTGCCTTGGCCACATAAGTTGATTGTGCTTTATGCCTAGAAAAGAAATCATGTTAAGGATAAATATTAGTTTGTATAATTAATATATCTGCCACATTTGCATCAACAAATTTTATCACTTATCTGTAGGGTTGGCTGCCTTTTGGGAGCCACTAAGTCTGGGGCTGTAGGCTGAAATGCTGGGTAATAAAGCTGCGGGTTTGCTACTGACCATGGCCCAGTAGTCTACAAATGTTCCTTTCTGTATTTAAATAGCAATAGCTGAAAATAAGGGCTTAATCAAATAATTTTACATTTGTTATTTTTATTTATTTGTTTGTTTGTTTATTTATTTTTTTACTTGCCTGTCAAAAATGTCCACTTAGGGGGGGAGAGAAAGAGAGAGAGAGAAAGGAAGTTTGCTCACAAAATGGAAGGTGCAATCTCATGTAATGTAATCACAGAATTGACATCCCATCAACTTTGACATATTCTATTTGTTAAAAGTCACAAGTTCCACCCACACTCAGAAGGGGGGATTACACTTGTTCAAGGCTGTAAATACCAGGAGGTGAGGACCACTGGGGGCCATCTTAGTCCGTCTGCCATAGCATGCCTGACTTGTGAGTTGTCTTTCAGATGCTTTATTTTGCCTAATTTTAGTTTAGTTTAGTTTTTTTTAACTCAATGTAGAGAATGCAGTTTATTAGAGCACGTAGAGCACATCTAAGTGGTACAGCTGCCCTTCAATTACCTAGCAGAATTCTTGACATTCTAAGTTTTCCAGAAAGTCACAGTCTGACTCTACTTTTTCCTCCCTGTGAATAGAAATCTATCTTTACATTAATGAACATTACAACTTCAGGGATGCTTTGTCTTCCTTCTGATTGATTGTCAGTGGGCAGTAGCTCCTAACAAAGGGAGCAGTTTTAAATTTCTTTTTCTCGTCTGCTTCTCTGTTAAGTGGTTAATGATCTGGAAGCAAGTACTTGGAGGTACTAGGGGAGCTCTTATTCAAAGGAATACTCTGTCAACAGAATTTGCCTTCTGCAGCAAAAAAGTAAGGATGGTTAGCCCCTCATGTATATATGTTTTGGAACTCCAGTTTTTGTTTGTTTTTCCCATAGAAGGATGAACTGAGTGAAAAGCACAGGACAGTACTCTATGAACATCTCACTGAGACAGGCTTTCTTTGGAACTCCAGTTTTTGTTTGTTTTTCCCATAGAAGGATGAACTGAGTGAAAAGCACAGGAGAGTACTCTATGAACATCTCACTGAGACAGGCTTTCTCTCCACTGAGTACTCTAAGGGAAGACAAGCTGTAGGGTTGGATATTGATAGAAGTTTAGGAAAAGCTCCCCATAAGTATCTTCATTCCCATGGTTCTAGTCAATGCTGTTTAAACTGAAATGGGGATTTATCAACTCCTTTTATTTATTCAGCAAATATTTTTGAGCATTTTTTATGATCCGGCCACTGTATTGGGTGATGAGGGTTACAATAAGATATATTCCCAGCCCTCAAAGTCTTATTTGCTCAAATGTTATTCTCCAAATCTTTATCCTGTTTCCCATCCATCATTAATGGGAGTAAACAGCTCTGTTTTTTCTCCTTCTGGGAGGCAAAGGAATGTAGGCAAATGCAGATGATCAAGTTTCTTGTATTGCCCCACCCCAAGTTTATTGTTTTACTTACTATATGTCACATCTACAGAGGCAGTTTAAATTCATTATCTATGGCTGCATAACAAATTACCTCCCCAACTTAGCAGCTGAAAACATTTACTTCACGGTTTCTGTGGGTTAGGAATGCAGCCATGCCTCAGCTGCGTCCTCTGACTCAGGATCTCTCACAAGGCTGTAATCAAGGTGTCGACTGAAGCTACAGTCACCTCCAGGGTCGACTGGGGAGTTATCTGCTTCCAAGTTCACTCATGTGGGTGTTGGAAGGATTCAGTTCCTTGCAGGCTGTTGGACTGAGGGCTTCAGTTCCTTACTGGCTGTTGGCCAGATGTTTCCCTCATTGCCTTGCCACATGGACCTTTTTATAGGGTGGCTCATGACACAGGAGTTTGCTTTATCAGACAGCGTGAACAAGGCAGAAGCTACAAGTCTTTTGTAACCTAAACTCAAAAGTCATATCTCGTCACTTTTGTTGTATTCTGTTTGTCAAAGGCAATTCACTAAGTCTAGTCCACACTCAAGTGGAGAAGATTATACTTGGGTGTGAAAAGTAGGAAGCAGAGTTTCTTGTGAGCCATTTTAGAAGTTGTCTACCATGGACTGAGTGGTATGTCAATTCTACAAGATATCTAATGTGAAGAAGCTTAACACATAATGAGTTACCCATGAGCTACCTCTTGCTCATTCATAGCTGTCAGCACTTTTCATATTTTCTGTGGTCTCAGCACAGAGTTTGAGGGGGAATATGGGGCTAAATGCCAAAAGTAAGAATATTCATTTTTACAAAGAATTATCAAACATTAAATCTGGAAAGAGCATTACAGGACCTTAGGCAAATGAAGAAACTGTGGCCTAGAGATCTTCTGGGTAGCTCCTCAGTATCTGTCATAACTGACAGGTCATTGCAGAACACTGTATCTCCAAAATGAGCATGAAGGCCCAGAGATGTTTTCCCAAAGATGGCCTTGTGCCTCTTGAAGTTACTGCCAGAGCTTCATGGGAGAGCATGTGACCAGTGTGGCCCATCTCCTTCCACCAGCACAGAAACACCTGCTGTGTTGAGAGACTCACACAGGAGCCTTGTCATCTGCCTGCTACCTAGCACTGCCTTGGCCACATAAGTTGATTGTGCTTTATGCCTAGAAAAGAAATCATGTTAAGGATAAATATTAGTTTGTATAATTAATATATCTGCCACATTTGCATCAACAAATTTTATCACTTATCTGTAGGGTTGGCTGCCTTTTGGGAGCCACTAAGTCTGGGGCTGTAGGCTGAAATGCTGGGTAATAAAGCTGCGGGTTTGCTACTGACCATGGCCCAGTAGTCTACAAATGTTCCTTTCTGTATTTAAATAGCAATAGCTGAAAATAAGGGCTTAATCAAATAATTTTACATTTGTTATTTTTATTTATTTGTTTGTTTGTTTATTTATTTTTTTACTTGCCTGTCAAAAATGTCCACTTTTACTTTCTGGCTTGCAATCTTATGGACCCAGTCATGCCTTAGCTACTCTGATATGACTTTAGCCACTTAGGGCAATTGCAAGAAATGGCACTGAAGGGTTAATCTCCCTCACCATTCTGTTCATTTTGAGATGCTGTTGGAAATCTCAAAGTACTCAGACAGAGGAGAGGAGGCAGAGGGTAAATGGCTCCAGGATGGTTGGGGCAGGGAGCAGCAGTGGTTGGCTGCTCCTGAGAACTCTCTCCCGTGGCCTGATGCCAAGAGACTGTGTCCACTGTGATTTTAGGCAATTTACAAACTCCATATGTATTTGTGAGGGAGCTCTGTTTTTGCATCAGACAATATCTAAGACAATCTGAATGATACATTAGAAGATCTATACTTCCTTGGGAAGGGAGCAGTGCCATTTTATTTTATATTTAATGTCACTGGCAGAAGTGGAAAGATGGGTAAATGTCTACTGATGAGTTAATAGACTTTGCCTGCCTTAATGACATTATTTGCAATTTGTTTGTTTAGTTAATGGCAAGTCTTGGCATATTAAAATAGTACCTGAAGGCAAAATTTTGAATTGAGTGTTTGTTTCTCATTAGGTTATTGTTAAAAACAGTATTCTCATAAATTATAAAATAAAGCAAGACTTGGTTAATAATAAGATGGTGGGATTTGTGCACAGCACTGGAGACTGATACAAACCAAAGAGGCCAGGAAGGAAAGGCCAGGAAAGCAGCCCACAACAGGTGAATATCCTGGAAGCCAGTAGGTTCTTATAGGCACCAGGTAGAGGCTCAGGGGGAAACAGATGATTGCCTTCAGCGAGATCTGGCAGGGATCTAAGATGTGGGCTGGGATTTCAATCTTTGGAATGGACCAGTGTGGGGCAGGCCTAAAGTAACAACTTGAGGTCAAGCATGAGGTCAGGGTAGGACAATGGGAGAATTATAAGATTGGAGATAGCCCCAGGCCCTGAGGCAGCAGTGTTGAACTGGCAGTCACTGTGCCTTGGGACTCAGCCCAGGCAAGTCCCCACCCAGCAAGAGGCCTGACCTGCTGACCCTCAGGCCCCAAGGCAGCAGCACTGAACTGGCAGCCCCTGCAGGATCCAGGCCAGATACGAGGGTGGAACGAGTGGACCATGAAACCCTCTGCCACAATGACTAAACACCAATGATGAGATACCAGAAATATGAAAAACCAAGAAAGTATGACACCACCATAGGAATACAATAACTCTCAAGTTCTAGATCTTATAGAACAGGAAGTCCTTGAAATGACTGACAAAGAATTTCAAGCAAGAATTCTAAGGAAACTAAATGAGATACAAGAAGACTCAGTTTGACACCACAATGAAATGAGAAAAAGTATACAGGACCTGAAAGAAGAAATGTAGAAAGAAATCAATGCCCTGAAAAAGTATGTAGCTTTTCATATTTCAGTATGAAATAAAAAACACAACAGAGAGTTTAACCAGCACATTAGAACAAACAGAAGAGAGAATGTCCGACCTTGAAGATGGCCTGTTTGAAATCACACAGGCAGATTAAAAAAGAGAAAAAAAAAAAAAAAAGAAAGAAAAAAGAATTGAAAAAATTGAAGAAAATCTAAGAGAGATAACAGACAATGTTAAACACTCAAATATCTGAATCATGGGTATTCCAGAAGGGGAGGAAAAAGGAAATGGCATTGAAAACATATTCAATGAAATAATACCAGAAACCTCCCCAGGAATAGGGAAAGACACAGATCTTCAGATTCAGGAGGCTCAAAGATCCTCAAACATATTCAACCAAAAAGGTCCCCTCCAAGACATGTTATAGTCAAGTTGGCAAAACACAAAGACAAAAGAGAATCTTTAAAGCTGCAAGAAAGTCATCAAGTCACCTATAAGGGAGCCCCTATCAGACTAACGTCAGACTTTTCATTAGAAACCCTAAAAGCCAGAAGAGAATGGGATGATATATTCAAAATACTGAAAGAAAAAAATTGCTAGCCAAGAATACTTTACCCAGCAAGGCTGTCCTTCTGAGATGAGGACAAAAAGTATATTTCTCAGACAGACAAAAACTACAGTAGTTCACTACCACATGACCAGCCTTGCAAGAAATTCTCAAAGGAGTACTGGGTCTGGTACCTGAAAAACAACCATAATTACCATCAATACTCATGAAAGAACAAATCCCACCAGTAAAATAAAAATGCTAACAATAAAGAGAAAACAAGGTTACCTACCATCTCAAGAAACCAACAAACAGAGAAGACAAACAGCAAATCAGAAAGAAAGGAGCAAAAGATATTTAAAACATCCAAACAAAAATCAATAAATGCCAGGAATAAATCAACACCTTTCAATAATAGCTGTTAATGTAACAGGATTAAATTCCCCACTCAAAAGACAGACTGACGGATTGGATTAAAAAGATGGTCCCAACAATATGCTGCCTTCAAGAGACTCACCTCACCTGTAAAAACACACATAGACTAAGAGTGAAAGGATGGAAACAGATATGCCATGCAAATAGAAATGAAAAACAAGCTGGAGTAGCTATTCTTATACCAGATAAAGTAGTCTTTAAACCAAAAACCATAAAAAGAGATAAATAAGGTCACTATATAATGAGAAAAGGATCTATCCAACAAGAAGATATAACAATCATAAATACATATGCAGCCAACATTGGAGCAGCCAGATTTATAAAGCAAACACCTAAAGAAAGAGATAGACACTAATACCATAATAGTAGGAGACCTGAACACCCCACTCTCAGCATTGGACAGATCATCTAGGCAAAAAATCAACAGAGGAACACAAGATCTAAACAACTCTTTAGACCAATTGGACTTGGCAGATATCTACAGAACATTTCATCCAACAATCTCAGAATATTCATTCTTCTCATCAGCACATGGAACATTCCCCAGTATAGACCACATGTTAGGTCACAAATCAAGTCTTAACAAATTCAAAAAAATTGGAATTATTCCATGTATTTTTTTCAGACCATAACATATTAAAATTAGGAATCAATAACAAATGAAACTCTGGAAACTATACAAACACATTGAAATTAAACAACACTCTACTTCATGACATATTGGTCTAAGAAGAAATTAAACAGGAAATCAAAAAATTACTGAAACTAATGAAAATGATGACACATCATGCCAAAACCTGTGGGACACTGCAAAAACAGTACTAAGGGGGAAATTTATCACATTAAATGTTCACTTCAGAAG
>NW_007730064.1:143218-166181 GCF_000696425.1 Galeopterus variegatus
CCCAGTATAGACCACATGTTAGGTCACAAATCAAGTCTTAACAAATTCAAAAAAATTGGAATTATTCCATGTATTTTTTTCAGACCATAACATATTAAAATTAGGAATCAATAACAAATGAAACTCTGGAAACTATACAAACACATTGAAATTAAACAACACTCTACTTCATGACATATTGGTCTAAGAAGAAATTAAACAGGAAATCAAAAAATTACTGAAACTAATGAAAATGATGACACATCATGCCAAAACCTGTGGGACACTGCAAAAACAGTACTAAGGGGGAAATTTATCACATTAAATGTTCACTTCAGAAGGATGGAAAGACGGCAAGTAAACCACCTAACACTTCACCTTAAAGAACTAGGAAAACAAGAAGAATCCAAACCGAAGTTAGTAGATGTAAAGAAATAATTAAGATCAGAGCAGACCTCAATGAAATAGAAACATAAAAAATGATACAAAAGATCATTGAAACAAAAAGTTGGCTTTTTGAAAAGATAAAATAGGCAAACCATTAGCAAGGCTAACTAAAAAAAGAAGAAAGAAGACAAGTAACAAAAATTAGAAATGAAAAAGGTGATATTACAACTGATACCT
The DNA here is from genome assembly GCF_000696425.1 of Galeopterus variegatus. Lineage (NCBI taxonomy): Eukaryota > Metazoa > Chordata > Mammalia > Dermoptera > Cynocephalidae > Galeopterus > Galeopterus variegatus. Next base: position 143,822 of record NW_007730064.1, read on the forward strand.
CAGAAATACAAAGAATCATTAGAGACTACTATAAACAACTCTATGCCAACAAATTTGAAAACCTGGAAGAAATGGATAAATTTTTGGACACATACAAACTACCAAGACTGAGCCAAGAAGACATAGAAAATCTGAACAGACCAATGACAATTAAAGAGATTGAAGCTGTGATCAGAAGTCTCCCAATGGAGAAAAGCCCAGGATTGGATGGCTTCACTGCAGAATTCTACCAAACCTTCAAAGAATTAATACCAATTCTCTACAAACTATTCCAAAAAATTGAAACAGAGGCCATTCTCCCAAACTCATTCTATGAGACAAACATCACCCTGAAACCAAAACCAGACAGATGTAAAACAAAAAAAGAAAACCACGGGCCAATATCCTTGATAAATATAGATGCAAAAATCTTCAATAAAATACTAGCTAATAGAATACAGCAACACATGCATAAAATTATACACCATGATCAAGTGGGATTCAACCCAGGGATGCAAGGTTGGTTCAACATACACAAATCAATAAATGTGATATACAACATTAATAAAATCAAAGCCAAAAACCATATGATCATCTCTATAGATGCTGAAAAAGCATTTGACAAAATTGAACATTTGTTCATGGTAAAGACTCTCTATAAATTGGGTATAGAAGGAAAGTATCTCAACACAATTAAAGCCATATATGATAAACTCACACCAATATCATCCTGAATGGGGAAAAGTTGAAAGCTTTTCCCTTAAGAATAGGCCAGCCCGTGGCTCACTCAGGAGAGTGTGGTGCTGATAACACCTAGGCCATGGGTTAAAATAGGCCAGCCCGTGGCTCACTCAGGAGAGTGTGGTGCTGATAACACCTAGGCCATGGGTTCAGATCCCATATAGGGATGGCCAGTTAGCTCATTGGGTGAGCATGGTGCTGACAACACCAAGTCAAGGGTTAAGATCCCCTTACCATTCATCTTTAAAAAAAAAAAAAGAATAGGAACAAGACAGGATGCCCACTCTCGCCACTCCTATTCAACATAGAGTTGGAAGTATTAGCCAGAGCAATCACGGAAGAGAAGGAAATAAAAGCCATCCAGACTGGAAATTTGAAGTCAAACTGTGTCTGTTTGCAGATGATATGATCCTATATATTGAATAGCCTAAAGACTCTACAAAAAAACCTCTTAGAGTTGATAAATGATTTCAGCAAAATTGCAGGGTATAAAATCAACACACCAAAATCAGTAGCATTTTTATACTCTAACAATGAACTAGCAGAAAAAGAGATCAAGAAAGCTACCACATTTACAATAGTCACCAAAAAATAAAATACCTAAGAAAATATTAAAATCTAACACTGTTGACAACTCACGATGTGGCAAAACTCTTCTAAAGTTCTACAAAAATATCTCTTCTGAAATTCACAACAGCTCTAGGAGTTAGGCATTATAATAGAGGAATCTGGATGCTAATTGGAATCTTGATTATGACTGCTGATATGTGTGATCTCACACAAGTCAATTCAATGCAATCCCCATCAAAATTCCAATGACATTTTTCTCAGAAATGGAAAGAACAATCCTAACTTTCATATGGAATAAGAAAAGACCATGAATAGCCCAAGCAATCCTAAGCAAAAATAAAAATAAAAATAAAGCCAGAGACATAACACAACCTGACTTTAAACTATACTACAAAGGTATAGTAACTGAAACATCATGGTTCTGGCATAAAAACAGACACATTGACCAATGGAACAGAATAGAGCATCCAGGAATCAACCTATATTCCTACAGCATTTGATCTTTGACAAAGGCATCAAGTCTACACACTGGGGAAGAGACCAACTCTTCAGCAAATGGTGCTGGGAAAACTGGAGTTTCATATGTAGGAGAATGAAACTAGACCTGAACCTCTCACTATATACCAAAATCAACTCAAAATGGATTAAAGAATTAAATATACATCCCCAAACAATAAATCTCCTTAAAGAATACATTGGCAAAACACCCCAGGAAATAGGATTGGGTGCAGACTTCATGAATATGAACCCCAAAGCACAGGCAACCAAAGGAAAAATAAGCAAATGGGATTATATCAAACTAAAAAGCTTCTGCACAGCAAAAGAAACAATTAACTGCAAAAAGACAATGAACAGAGTGGGAGAAAATATTTGTAAAATATACATCTGACAGACAAAGGATTAATATCCAGAATGTACAAGGAACTCAAAAAACTTAACAGCAAAAAAACAAGTAACCCAATTTAAAAATGGGCAAAAGAGCTGAATAGGTATTTCTCAAAGGAAGATATATGAATGGCCAACAGACACTTGTAAAAATGCTCAACATCATTCACCATTAAGGAAATGCAAATCAAGACCACTTTGAGATACCATCTCACTCCAGTTAGGATGGCTTAAATCCAAAAGTCTGAGAATGATAAATGCTGACAAGGTTGTGTAGAAAAAGGAACCCTTCTACACTGTTGATGGGACTGCAAAATGGTGCAGCCTTTATGGGAAATGGTATGGAGATTCCTCAAACAACTACAAATAGATCTACCATATGACCCAGCTATTCCACTACTGGATATAGACCCAAAGGAATGGAAGTCATCATGTCGAGGGATACCTTTACTCCCATGTTTATTGTAGTGCTATTTACAATAGCCAAGAGTTGGAACCAGTCTGAATGTCCATCATCAAATGAGTGGATAAGGAAAATGTGGCATGTATACACAATGGAATACTACTCTGCTATAAAAACAAAATGAAATACTACCATTTGCAGCAACATGGATAGACTTAGAGAAAATCATATTAAGTGAAATGAGCCAGGCACAGAAAGAGAAATATCACATGTTCTCACTTATTTGTGGAAAGTAAGAATAAATAAGTTAATAAATATACAAACAAATAAATGGGGCAGGGGGAAAGGAGACACAACAATCACAACAATTCCTTGAACTTGATAAGACAAATGAACAGATATGATGTTGATGGGGGGAGGGGGATAGGAAAGGGAGAGAGGGAAGGGGGAAAGAAGAATTGGTAAAGGGACACGAAAATCAACTACAGTGTATATTGGTAAATTAAAATAAAAAAAGATTAGAGGTACGAGGAAGGGGCTCAGTCAGGACCACAGTCAGAGCAGGATCAGGATTAAGGCTCATGGGCCTTGACCCTCTTTTATTCTTCCTGACCAGAGTCAGGCCTGGTCCTAGGACCTGGGACAAGGATAAGTCTAAAGGTAGATGTTATGTGACACCAAAAAAAAAGCATAGGTCCTGGTTTCTCTGGGAAAGGCCCATTTTGCACATATTGTTCCAGCATAATAATTAACTGTGTTCACCTTTCACTTGAAAGTGACTGGTTTGGATGATGAATTACACAGACATCCTAATAATTTGCCAAAATGTATTCCACAGAATATCTGTTTCACAGAATGCTACCCAGAGGCCACAAAAGCAGAGTTCTTAGTCCCATAAGTATGGAAAATCCAGAACAAAGTGAGTTTAATGGCGAATTCTTCATTGCAGAACTGACTTTGTATGCTAATATGAAGAATGAATCTCCAAGAGGGGGATAGAGTTCTTAGTTTTCCATCCTTAGGTGAAACACTACCACACTTCGGCAGCCCACTATTCTGTGTCTCACTCTTTGCGACACCCTAATTAATTGAATACGAAGTCAGAAAGGAAATTGTTCATCGTTCTTCATGTACTAAGGGTACTCAGTAAAATCAGCAGCCATTGGTTAAGTGAATAATTTCTTGAGAGAACAAATGCAGACTCTGCCAAAGTCTCCTAATTTGCTGATTGTTGACTGACATTAGCAACGGTATATGTCACTAACCCTAGCCAGAATAAAAACCTGAAGGATGGCTAGTTTTCAAGCTCTGTGGCAAAACCGCTCACTAGTTAGGACATAGAAAGGAAGAGAATTTTCCTTGTTTTGTCTTTTATCAAGTGGTATCCTTAAAGGAGAGGTTACTGAGGAGATAATGGTACTTTTACATCTCTGTGTGTGGGAGGGGGCCTCAGAAAATATGTACATTTAGCCAGCACTCCAAGTAATTCTGATAAAGGTGGCCCTCAAGTATTTGCTGAGAAACATTTCCTGGAGGTTCTGATGAGGAACCCTTTTGGTGGTAAAACACCATAATGATCATTTCCTTAATTATAGAAGTCCTCTGATATAGTGGCCAGTGATGTGCTATTTGTGAAGCGCCCGTTGTCTGCTACACCCCATTCTATGTGCTTTCTACACATGTGAACTTATGTGCTTAACATACACTGTGCTAAATCACCCTCATAGTAACTCTGAAATTTAGTAAGGTTATCCTTATTTTACAGAAGACATTTAAAAATAGACCTTCATTTTAAAATGGGCCTGATCTACTAAGGTGTCCCTTTCAGGCCCTGAAAGAGGGCCAAGGCTCCTACACCCACCCCTCCACAACTCCCTAGGACAAGGAACCAATGAGTCAAATCTCCCATCTGAGTCTTTGCCCTGAGGCTACAAGGAGCTCATCTGGAGCCTTAACAAGCATAAGTCCTGGAGGTTCTGATGAGGAACCCTTTTGGTGGTAAAACACCATAATGATCATTTCCTTAATTATAGAAGTCCTCTGATATAGTGGCCAGTGATGTGCTATTTGTGAAGCGCCCATTGTCTGCTACACCCCATTCTATGTGCTTTCTACACATGTGAACTTATGTGCTTAACATACACTGTGCTAAATCATCCTCATAGTAACTCTGAAATTTAGTAATGTTATCCTTATTTTACAGAAGACATTTAAAAATAGACCTTCATTTAAAAATGGGCCTGATCTACTAAGGTGTCCCTTTCAGGCCCTGAAAGAGGGCCAAGGCTCCTACACCCACCCCTCCACAACTCCCTAGGACAAGGAACCAATGAGTCAGATCTCCTCTCTGAGTCTTTGCCCTGAGGCTACAAGGAGCTCATCTGGAGCCTTAACAAGCATAAACGAAAAAAAAAAAAAAAAAAAAAAAAAAAAAAAGGAAAAATGATAGTTAAGAGAGGAAATGGGTATGTTAATTAGCTGGATTTATTCATTTCACATGACATACATGTGTCAAAATATCACATGGAACCCCATAAATGTACACATGTGTGATATCAATTAAAAAAATTAATAATAATAAATAATAAATAATAAATAAAGGGAACTGACCTTTTTAGGGCCTGGTAAGTGGATTGCCTATGGAAGATATGGCTGTTGTTTTTCCAGAAATTTCAATTTTTTTAAGAAAAGTTGAAAGTCTATATTTTTAGGTAAGTTTTCCTGATTTTTAAAAACAGCTTTATTGAGATATAATTGATACACAGAAACCTGCACATATCTAATGTGTACAATTTGATGAGTTTGGACATATGCACACATTACCTCAATCAAGGTAATAGACATATTCAACATCTCTCAAAGTCTCCTGTATCACCTTTTTCTTCTTTGTGGGTAAAAACACTTAACATGAGATCTATCATCTTAAATTTTGAAGTGCAAAATACCATATAAGCTCAGAGAAGTTAAATGGCTTTTCCAAGTTCACGCAGCCTACAGGTGTGAATTCTTGTTTGACTGGAAAGACCTGCAGATTTGAAGTCATGCTTACCCTCCTCTGGGGAGGAAGAGTCCTGCTCAGGGTTATTACACTACCACTGATGGTCACTGTTTGGTGACCAGAGTCATGCCGTTTTTCTCCAGAGCTTAGCCCCACTGGTATGTGATGCAGATGCTGAACTGGCTCTCCTTTGATTATCATGAACTACAAGTTAATAATTGATTACCAACCTTTCTGGGGTTGTCAAGCTGAGATTTATTCCATTTTGTAAAATCACCCTTCCATGTCCTTGAAATCCATATGCATAGCCTATGTTATCTAGATTCTATTTCATGTGTGAAATTAAACTTTTGGATTGTAACAAAAATGTGGCTGTTAGCTTGTAATTGGGATGTGCGTGTGGTGGTGAATCCTGTCCACTGATATACTAGTTATCTTCAAAATTAAGGTAAATAAACATTCATTTTATATTGGGAATTTTGTGACACTTCTTGAGAGTCTCTTTGAGTTGTTACAAAACCAGAGCGAAGAGTCAAAGCTGTAATCGCTGCCTATTGCTGGCTTTTGAATAGATGATGAACTCTTAGAGGGTTGGGCTGTCTCTATATAGTTTTCTTTATAGAGAGATGAAGGCTTTCACCGCATTATCTATAATTGGGTGTTTAATAGATGCTTTTTGATGAGGATAATGGTATGGAAATAAAACTCTTGAGATCAGAGTCTGCCTAGATTTCTTGCCTCATTAAGGAAGAAGAGGTGAATGGGAATGCATGGGTGAATATGAATGCCAGTCTCAGTCAGGAAACCACACACTCTCCTAGCTCGGAGTGCCAGAGAGAGAAAAACCAGAGGGGTGTGACTAAGGCAGAAAATCTGTTGATTGACACTAACACCAGTATTTACCAATCTTCTCTAACAAAGTAGACTCCATTTGAAATATAGTGATGTACTCACTCTTCAAATTGTTTGACAAATCATACCAAGGTTTGCTCAAAGTCACTGCCATTATGAGATGTAATCACAAGCTCACCAGTGCCCAACGAGGGTGAAGGCGGAGGTTAATGGTTTTCTTTTTATTTGCATTATTACTTGATCTTTGGCTTTCCTGGTCAAATGGGTTTTTTCTTCCCATATAGCTCTCCGAATTTGTTTTCAAGAAGTCTATTTTAGGACTTCTTTACAGTTGCCTTTTCTTATATTTGTTTTGTATACTAGAAAATAAGGAAAAAGAACCTGAGATATGAACTATTGGTGTAACCATGCACACTAAAATAAATATTGTCTTTTGTTGAGCTTTCTAAATACCAAAGTATATTTTCTGTTTTATCTAAAACATCAGAAAAAAAAGTGGTCAGTTCTAGCCGGTGGCTTGAAATGTATCAAAAAGCCCTTGGAAGTTTTCTTCTTTGCCACCCACAGTGAGTCCTTTAAGCAAACTGATTTTAAGCTTGCACAGCAGTGTGAATGTAGTGACAGTGAAGTGCACACCTAAAATGGTACATTTTATGTCATATTTATTTTGCCACAATAAAAAATTGATTTTAAGCATCTAATCAACCATTGAGGTTGTCAGACTGATTTGTAGAGCATGGGCAATATTTGCATTTAGTGCTGTAAATAAATGTATGGGTAGGGAATATTACTCTATTACACTGAAGTGCAAAAAATATCATAGTATTTTATTATCCTTAAATCAAATTAAATTTGGCTCTGAGCTCTCATCTACTAGAAGGGTGTATGAGAAAATCAATTGCATTACGTTTGAGGGAACACATTTCCTAGGATTCTTTAAAACTTTGGGTGAGACTTAACATGAGATCAGGAAAACTGGGAAGAGCTGTATCATTCCCATGGAGCATTTTGTAATCATCTCTCTGTTTGCCACAGGATGCAACTCTCCAATTTTGTCCTTCACTGTCTGCCAAGCTCATATGCTTGTAGTCATACAGAGGCTCCTTATAATTGCCCTCTTGACTGACCACAGACTTGGCCAGAGGGATACTTTTGCTCCCTTACAGGTGGTCAGTGTTGATTTTCAGCCTCTAGAAGAACCTGCAGCAATCCCTTCCATCTTGGATGTTGCTTCAAAAGGGACCGTGTCTGTGTTAGTCATAGAAACTCAATTCCTTATCCCTTACCTAACCTCAGAAAAACTTATCCCCTCTGAGTGGGCTCTTCTGCCTGCTTAAACCTCAGCACTCAACCAACTCAGATTCCCATACAAACCTTTGTATGAGGGAGGTTGAACTCTGAGTGCCTGGTAACTTGTACTCTTCTGCCCTAAGAAATACAAATTGTTAGTGATCTCAGAAGTAAAGAATCTGTGACTCAGAATAGGCTGTTCCACAGTTTTTTTTATATGAGGGAGGTAAAAACGCTTTTCTATCTTCTGAATGCCCAAGGCAGCCAGAACAAGACACAAATATTTCAATACCTGTATTTTTTCGGCCACGCATAGATTAGTATAAGTTACATAATAGTTGCAAGTGTGGCTTTAAAGACAGAGAGCTTGGGCTCGGGCAAGTTAAATTTCCCATGCCTCAATTTCCCCATCTATAAGATAGAAATAACAGTACTTTTTTTTTGTCATGAACTTACTGTGAGAAAATAAATAAGTTAATATGTGTAAAGTACTTAAAACAATGACTTTGGTATGTAGAAAGTGCTCAATATGAGGCAGTTGTAATAATACTTAACATCGCCAAGACTGGTCTATTCAGAGTTTTAATCCTTTGAAACTCTATGCCTAGCTCTAATTTCAAGAAGTCCAGGGAAGCAGATTAATCCTCTCTACTAAATTTGGTATTTGTTCTGAGATGTTTCCAAAGAATCTTTTGTAAGAATTGGGATATTGAACATGTCCACGTGTCTCAGAAGAGTGCTATCAGTTTGATTGTTTTATGAAATTCTTTGCTTTCAGAGTTCTAGCTGTACAAGAAGAAAATAACTCAAATGTACAAATTAATCAAACCATGTTGAAACTCAAATGTGAATTGAGGAAGGCTTGCAGATTGATCCAAGCCCTTTTTCTTATTAACTCTAGGTAATTTGCTCTCTTTGTTTGATCCCTGGCCTTCAAGTGAATATTAATCTCTCACTTCTTTTCCTGAAAATTTGTTGAGATTCTCAGCTAGGAGAGGCTGCAAAAGGCCAAGTGCTATAAGTACTAGTGTCGCATTGTTAACACTGATGTTGCGCCTTGATAATAACTTCCACCCTGACTTGACAGCTTGTAAGCACCAAATCTTTGCTTTTCCTTATGGTCATGTGTGGTTGATTGCTTTAGAGCAAATTTTATTTCTTGCATGGCTTAGAGTTTTGTAAATTATAGAAATGATTTCCTTCTGGCTTGAATAGAGCAGTGAAGCATATCCCTGACTTGTCACTCCTTCCATACCCCACTATCTTCTCATCCCCAGTATCTCCTACTCTAATGTCACGGAGAAGATGTTTATTGCCTCACTTGCCAGAGAGCCAAGAAAAACATCTAACTACAGAGTCAGTGCTTACTCATGCCATTCCCAGGACTCAGTTGGGCATGTTTTAAGCCATTTGTGCATAACCTTTGTGTCATGATTCAGTAGTATGTCTTGATCAGTTTCCACATCTGTCATCTCTTAGGAAGCATGTAAAAAATTCATCACAGGTATCGGCTGGTATTACCTAGATTGATACTAGATGATTAGCAGATAAACCCTAAAATCATCTTTAAAAAAAAGATGTTAATTTCCCATTTATGTATATAAAACTCAGCTGTGGGTTGGGAGTGGCGCTGTGCTCCACAAAGTCATTCAGGAAACCAGGCTGTTGGAGGCTCTGCCATCTTTGTTAAGTGGCTTCCAAGGTGGCCCTCTCATAAATGTCTATTCACAGATGTAGAAAACATGAGCTTTTGTAGATTTTTTATTTTCCTTTTGGCAAAATGTCACAATAAACAGGTAAAATGGAGCCTCAGATGGAATTGTGGTTAACCATGGAGGAATAGGGGCTAAAAAGGTGAAATCGACAGATTTCCTTATAGCCATTTAGCTTTCATTACTCAGAATCATGGAGTGTTAGACTTGGGAAGGGTCTAGAAATCAACTTGCTCATATTCCTACTCCCAGGGTATCTGGTTCCAGAACCCAGGACTTCTAGCTCCTAGGCAAACTGACAACTACTTCTTCCACATGGGACCCACTTCTGTGAGAGCAGCCCTGACATCAATCACTCTGCTAGGTTTAAATCTCAACTCCAATATCAGGAGCTGAGCAAAGTTATATTATCCACAAAGAGATAATTTTAGGAACTTCCTCATTGGATGGTAGTGAGTATTTAATGCACAATGCATTATTAGTCATCACTCTGCTAGGTTTAAATCTCAACTCCAATATCAGGAGCTGAGCAAAGTTATATTATCCGCAAAGAGATAATTTTAGGAACTTCCTCATTGGATGGTAGTGAGTATTTAATGCACAATGCATTATTAGTCATTGTGAATATTATAATATTTTAAATGGTCACAATAATTCCTCTCCTTGAATCTAGGCCCTAGGGTTATCACCTCCCACACTGACTCTGGGGTTGACCACATGACTTGCTGATGAGACAATAGCCAAGGTGCTGCAAATAGAGATTTGATATATGTCTGAAGGCTGCCATGCCTCACCTCTCTTGGGGACCTTTGCAATTTCTACCATGTGAATAAGCCCAGGAGAACCTGGTGGATGATGAAGATACATGGCCAAGTCATTCCCATAACCTTGGCTGACTGTGAGCCAATTTTTAGACATGTAAGTGAGGCCATCCTAAACCTTCCAGGGCCAGGCATGTCAGCCTAGATCAGGACAATCACCCAGCCTACCCACAGAATGTGAGAATAACCAATGTTTGTTATTTTAAACCATTAAGTTTTGGGTAGTTTATTATCCAGCAAAAGCTGACTGACACAGAAGGGATGACACTTGAGAGGTTTATATCGGCTGCATCTGGAAGTGATACCCATCATTTCCAAGGTGCTGCAAATAGAGATTTGATATATGTCTGAAGGCTGCCATGCCTCACCTCTCTTGGGGACCTTTGCAATTTCTACCATGTGAATAAGCCCAGGAGAACCTGGTGGATGATGAAGATACATGGCCAAGTCATTCCCATAACCTTGGCTGACTGTGAGCCAATTTTTAGACATGTAAGTGAGGCCATCCTAAACCTTCCAGGGCCAGGCATGTCAGCCTAGATCAGAACAATCACCCAGCCTACCCACAGAATGTGAGAATAACCAATGTTTGTTATTTTAAACCATTAAGTTTGGGGTAGTTTATTATCCAGCAAAAGCTGACTGACACAGAAGGGATGACACTTGAGAGCTTTATATCGGCTGCATCTGGAAGTGATACCCATCATTGTACTAAATCTGTCACCTGGCCACACCTAACTGCAAAGGAGACTGGAAAATGTAAAAACAATTAACCAACCAACCAAACAAAACCCAAGAAGAAGAGGAATCAGGCTCCAAGAACAGCTGGCCAATATCTGTCACACTGATTTACCTCTACTTTGTTTAAACAAACAAAAAAACCAAAAACCAAAAAAAAAAAAAAAAAAAGCCTTACATGGTAAGCAGAATATAACAACTTTCCAGGCAATTTCTTTGGGCCAGGCCACTAGACAGTCACTTTTAGTTTATTTGTTCATCACAAGGAGACAGGGAAGAGGAAATGAGACAGATGTGGTGCCTTCCTGGGAGGTCGTCTGGTGAATCAATTCCTGCCAAGGTTCTCCTGCAACCCTGAAAGATAAAAACAGAACCTGCAGGCAAAAACCACAAGGTAGGAAGGCTTTTAAGCTGTGATGCCTTAGAATAAGAGCTTTTTATTTATTCTTACTAGAAGAAAGTCTAGGGCATCTGTCTTTGAGAGTGTTATTGATACAATTTTGCTTTTCTGCCCTGTGGGGCTTGAAGCAGTCCTGCCTCATGCTCAGAGAAGTAAGGGTAAGGTAACCCAATCCTATTTGCTCCAATATGTCTCATCCCAGACCATTTGTCGGCAAAGCCCTCTTCCTTTTCATCCCCTTCCCACATTTGGATCTCTGGTCTGGGAATGGAAATCAATCTCAGGGACCACGAATCTGATGAGAATGGCAGCCTGATGTGCAGAAAGCATCCTGCATTGAAGTCAGACTGTTCAGGTTCCAATTCTGCCTCTGTCACATTAATTAGCTCTGTGTGATCTTGTGCAACTTCTCTAAGCTTTATCTGTGAGGATTAAAATAATATTTATAAAGAGTGTGGCACACAGTAGGGACTTACTAAAAATTAGCCATTAGCACCATCATCATCATCTGATCTTCCTTTCCTTCTTCTATTTGATTCTGCCTACTGGTCTAACAAGGGAAACATCACAAATTGGGGGAGAGGGCCTAGAGAAGGAAGGTAGATTAGGGAGTAGGAGATAGTGAAAAATTGCATTATTTCACAGTCCAAATCTTATCCTATGTTTGCGTGGTTAATTATAGTTTTCAAAGGTCTGTTATCTAGACAATCTCATTTAGCACAACAGTTCTATGAGACTTAAAGAATGTGCAGTCTATTTGGGCAGATAAAAAATGAACACATGAGGAGTTAAGTAACAACTGAGTTCCTGAGACTGCAGTAACTTTTTAAGTTCATTAACAAATGTGCAAAATAATTCAAGTATTTTGGACTCAAGTTTATCAGATCAAAGTGTTTTTGGTGTTCTCCACCATCAGCTCATGGGCTCATGGACCAAACCCCAACCCAACTATGTTGTGTTCAGGATTATCAATATGAAAGTTGGTCTAAGGTCTCCATAATTTATTTACCCCATTCCTTGATATGCAGAAATGTCTCCAGCCTTACTGCCAGTTACTTTTTTACATCAACTTTTCCCATCTCTCTGTAACTATTCTACTTCCATAAAATTGGCTTCTACAATGTTATTTACTGGTCTTTCTTAAGGCATGTTCTGTTCTGGGTCAGTTTTTCTTTAATCTGTGGTGAAGTTCTTGCTCAAATTTAGGAACATGTCACCTATCTGCATTTTTGTTCTAAGCCAAATATGTCTTAGCACTATACCTGAGTTTCTGCTGATACCCTTAGAATTCTTTTATGATTTGCACAGCTGGGAGTGACATTAATAACCAAGTGTTCCGGGACTCTAGGCATTCAAGGTCTCTCTAGCAAACAGTTTCAAGACAGCAATGGAAGAGATATTGCAGAGTAGTATATAGTATAATATTAACTTATATTTGAATAATAAATTATTGTTATAGGAGACTAGAGAAAGGGAAAGTCACTTCAGGCTGGGGAAGTCAAGGAAAAATGCATGGAAGATGTGAGATTTGAGATATAAGTTGGATAGCTATATAGAAGTGGAAAATGCCATAACCAAAAGAGGAGTGGTAGAAGTGTGGAAGGAGTTGTGGGTGGAATCACCAAGTTTAGCAGATAAGCACATGAAGGTAGACCCTTAGACCTGGGAAATAATTTTAATAAGAAGCTGGAAACAGTTTTGCTTGGAATGGTTTCTGGGTGCCAGTTCATCCATTCATTCAACAATTCAATTCATTAAATGTAATTTATTGAGCACCTACTATATTCCAGGTACTGTTATAGATCTCAGGGATGCAGCAATGAACAGGAAAGGAAAGGTTCTTTCCTTCATGCTGATTATATCCTAAGTATGGAGACAAACAATTAAAAGTAAGCTGATACATGCAAGTGGTTACATCAAGTATCATAGTACTACGAGAAATTAAAGCAAGGGAACATGCTAGGCAGTGACTGGAAGGATTAAATACCGTTTTAGAGAGGGAAGCTAGAGAAGAACACTTGGTGTAGCTGATATTTTATCTGAGATTTGATTAAAGGGCAGGTGCCTTTCATATGAATGATCTGAGTGATGGGTATTCCTGGCAGAGGGAAGAGCTACAGCAAAGGCTCTAAGGTGGGAATGATCTTGTCAGGGTCAAGAATAGCATATAGGCCAGAGAGTTCAGGGCACGAAGGAAATGGCAGATCAGATTACTTTGTAGGCCACTTGGAAAATATGCCCAGGTTCGATCCTACTATTGACCAATTGAGCCAGAATCTCTGAGGAGGTCTTGGCCAGAGTACTTATTAACACTTTTCCAGGCGATTCTAACAGTAGCCAAGGTGAGAACGACTGCACTAATGAGAAGAACCTAAAGAGGAAGGACTTTTCTAAGCAGGCAGAGGGTACTATGGGATGTGGTGGAGACAGAGCAATGTGAAGAGTATGACCCCGCAGGAGGGGTATGCTATGGCTGGAGGCTGATTAACCTTGACCTGATAATTAGTGGAATTCCAGACTGGGGTCCCTATGCTCTTTAGTTAGTCTCCTTTGCCAGTTTCCTGAAATTTCTTATGCCAACGATGGTGAGAGTTGAAGAGTTAAGGTTTGGCTTATTTGTTTTTCTGCAGATCACAGAGATCCAACATTCAAGGGCAGGGAGGGAATAGGCAGCTGATCCTTAGGTGAAAAAAATTCCCCAGATACTTCCACCTACCCAAGGAGTGGCCTGGTAAAAAGCAGTTTAAATAATGACAGTCTATAATATAGTTCTATATGCAACATTTTTTTTCTATAAAATCTAGATGTTTTCTTATATGGTCTATGAAAAAGTGAGAAATTTCAGTAACAGAAGGGCAGTAGTTGAGCACAAATCCTATAGAGAAAAAAGACTGGCTTCAGGCAGACGCAGGATGTGAGCTGGAGAGCTGCCACTGGGGCCGAAAGGAGGAGTTTCATAAAAATGTAGTTCAGACGAGGAGGCTATTGAGCATAAAGACAATTTGGGGGGAAAAGAAAAAGGTGGTGTGTGATTGAAAAAATAGAACAAGAAAAGATGCACAACAGATGAAAATCTCATTTCTTTAAAGTCCTTAATAAGAACATCAAATGAGGCAGCATAGTCAAGAACTAGGACCCTAGAGTTCAAGTTGGATAAGTTCCTTAGGCTCTTTAATCCTCAGTTTCCTCATTTGTAAAATGGAAATAATAGTGACTAGGCATCAGTTGTGAGGATTAATGACAAAATACATGTAATGTGCTTGGCACAGTACCTGGCACTTCATACAGGCTCCACTATATGGTGGTTCTCATTGTTGAGTTCATCACCATCCTTATAATTGCCATTATTATTAAAATTGACTCAGCACAAAACCTGTGACATTCATCAAAAACCAGTGGGTTCCAGATAAAAGTGAGAAGGCCAATGTGGACTAGGGTTAAATATATCAAGAATTCAAAGCTACAGTGCTCCCAGGAATTCAGAAAGAATCGAGATTTGGCTAAATTTATAGTTAAGTAACATTTATGCAGAATCTAACATGTGCCAGTCACTGGCTTCCCTCTAATATACATTATTCCCTTTAATTCTGTGGCACAGAGAAGAAGGAATAGGGCTAGGCAGAGCTACAGAGGATGTGAAGGATATAGATGACATGTTGGCCAAGGTGATCTCTGAAAAAAGTACTAAGTCATTCATGACTTAGATGGCTACTCTGGGAGTAGATATAAAAGTTAGATTGCCAATCTGAGCCCAGGAAATCTGAGATGGTTTTAAAGATGATGATGGCATTGAGAAGTAGTGATGGATTACAGGGGACTTTCAACTTCTCACTTGGGTGTTGGTTGGAAGCACCAAGGTTAACATCCATAGTCACAGTACAGAATTCTGGACCTGTGTCCCTGAAGAGAAAGTTTGTCTGAGCTAATACGGAAGATTTGTGAAGAATGTGTATAGAAAGTAACAAGGAAAACCAAATATGCAGTAAAGTTCTCTGATGGGTAAAATAGAATATTCGAGAGAACTGAGTTGAAACTTGAGGAATAAATATAGTCAATGAATTTAGAATGTGTATAGAAAGTAACAAGGAAAACCAAATATGCAGTAAAGTTCTCTGATGGGTAAAGTAGAATATTCGAGAGAACTGAGTTGAAACTTGAGGAATACATACAGTCAATGAATTATGAAGAGAAGAGTTAGCAAAGGAGAAAAAATCTATTAACATCATATATAATAAACTGAACTGTGAATTAGGAGTCTTGCTTACTAGGTTGAGTTACATTGAGCAAGTAATTTGAATTATCTAAGCCTTGGTTTCTTCAGTCTAAAAAATAAGGGTATTAGATTATGTGATGGCTAATTCATCTTTTTGTTTAAAATACTATTATTCTATGGAGTACAGAGAAGTTGGTGACTTAGGCTCAGAGTTATACAAGCCTGAGGCAGCAAGCGAGAAAGCATTTTACCTTCCTAGGTTTTCAGACCATGTCCAACTTTTTTTTAAACTTAATTTTATTGTGGTAAGAACACTTAACATATGATCTCCCTCCTAACAAATTTTTAAGTCTCTTTTATTTGACTAAAATTTAGGTTTTCTTTCTCATGGAGTGAGTGAAAATAGACATTGTAGAAATGTACAAACAAATGTGCATTTGCTGGGGTGTGGCCAAAGACTTCACCGAAAGTGAAAAGCATGATTGGGCTATTTAATATGTTGATTTCAGTAATGCTGGGTTATGAGTGATAGGGACCAAGCTCGTACCAGGACATCACATTATCAGGTCCTATCATAACTCTGCCTTTACCTAATACATTTGGGTGACTAGAGGTCTCTCTGGTGAGCTACCCCTACTGTTCTTAGAGCACAGGCACAGAGACAGATTTTTAAAGACACCTGTTTTCCCCGTTATTATATTTATTGTGAAACAGACCCCCTATGTTCATTGTTAAAAAGCTTATGTGTTATCTCCAATTCATATTTTGCTAACCTCTTTCTCTTCATTTCATTAATCATGAAAGTGGACTGTCAGCTGCCAGACAGGCTGCTCTTTCTCTTAGAGATAGGTGAAAACCATTTAGTAATTCATTAAAGCTTGCAGCCCTCGAAGGTGTTTTGGTCTTTGATTCAATTATTCCAAAAAAGCAAGCAATAAAGAAAAGAAAAGTGTCCAAGATAATTAGATGGGCTATCCAGTTGTCAAAAATCAAGTTTTCACCTCTATAAATGCAGGTTCATGTTCTGTTCTTAAGTCATAAGAGGGAAACACAAAATGCTCACTGTCAGTTTAAACTGTCATAAAAAGCTTGTCCAAAATCTGTAAAGCTGTCACTCCTCATGTATTCTCACTGAAGAAACCAGGGATTCAACTTCCTGTGCCTAAAATTTCTGAGTAGACAAATGGATATTTCAGGATAAGTATGTCTTAGATGAATATCTGAGCTGGAGTTGCAAATAGAGTAATGTTCTTTTGTTAAGTTGTTAGAACCACAATAAGACATAAGATTAATTCACGGAGTTTGGGAAAAAGATCTAAGATATGGTACCTCATGAGGACCTTACATTGTATTTGGGGAGTTAAGGCTTACATGCCCAGAACCTTATTTTTAGTGGTTCTGGGCAATTTTGAAGTTTTCATAATCTAGTACACCAGGTATACAAGTATTATGCTCACAATGAGGGGTATGGGAAGTCAGAAAAGAGGCTGGGTTTCTGAAGAAATGGTAGCTTATCCCCACCTGAAACAATTGAAGTCTTTATGTTCAGTGACACTTTTTGCTATTCAAATTCCTCTCCAGGTGGGGATCTAACCCAGTCTGGAGTTATGGGAGCTAGGAGAGGTTAGGTAGCATGCTTAATTTGACTGTTGTTTCATGTGAAAAATAAAAGAGAAAAAAGAATGAGGGTCCCAAAGTAAAGGTGACTTGAGTACCAATGAGTTTCCATGAACTGTCAAAACCTAAGGGGATCCAGCAGAAATAGGGTTTGATTTAGGCCATAACTGGGGACAGCATGATAGCTCTCGTTTGGCATTTATCCTTGACATACACAGGAACAAGGTGTACCAGAAGCAAAATTTTAACCAAAAGCTTTTTTGAACTTAGGTCTTTGTCTCTTTCTCTGCTATAAAGTGGTAAGGTCATAGCCCCTGTCCTGATTGGTTCACAGGTGTATATATTCTGAGGTAAGTGGAAGTAATTCTTGAGTTTTCCTACATTAAAGCATACATTGTAAAAGAGAAGAATCCATTTTGGAAGTGTCATGGGAAATAAGACAGGCCTAGGATAGGTTGTCCCATTTGATCACTGAATTTCCTCTGTGACGTCTTCTGATCCTCCAGGAGCCTAGTTCTGGGGGAAAAGAACCTCAAGTAGGAACTGTCAGTCTTCGCCAAGAGAGTCAACTGCCTTCTAGCCTACATACAGATAGTCCTTTCAGATAGGCTCTGCCATAAAATATCACACTGCTATGTGTCAGGAAGTGGCTCAATCATTTACCATGCAACTTGTCTATAGATCAGAGTAGACAAAGAATAAAATATTTAATATGTAAAAACCTTACAAGTAAGTTGAAACTTATGGAAGCAAAGGATCCAGGAGGATTGATTTGTAGCTATTAAAAAAATATATGTCTGTGATAAAGATCATTTTGGCAAACCAAGGGGTCTTCTCTACCTGTCATCCTGCCTCAGAAAAGCTTGAGCTCTGATAACCACGTACATAATGATTGAATTTTCCATATTTGCTGGACTATTCTAGTCGTTGTGGTACATGCCTTCTCAAGAAAAGTGTTCATTTTATTTGATCCCATGGCTAAATCCATTTCCTGTATGTTTATTTAGGAAGCATTTTATCACAGTTGTTCTTCACTTTGTGTAATTTAAGACCATTTATTTACTTCATTTACTCAGTACACATTAATTGAATATATAAAGTGTGCCTGGTGCTGGGAAAACCAAAGAATCAATCACCATACTTAACCTTAAAGTCACCTCAGCCTATTTTTAAGGGTAAATGGCACAGAAAGAGGAATACCAAATGTTCTAACTTACATGTGGCAGCTAATAAGAATAAATAAATAAGTCTTCACTTTGTGTAATTTAAGACCATTTATTTACTTCATTTACTCAGTACACATTAATTGAGTATATAAAGTGTGCCTGGTGCTGGGAAAACCAAAGAATCAATCACCATACTTAACCTTAAAGTCACCTCAGCCTATTTTTAGGGGTAAATGGCACAGAAAGAGGAATACCAAATGTTCTAACTTACATGTGGCAGCTAATAAGAATAAATAAATAAATATATAAGCAAATAAATTGGGGGAAGAAAAAAAAAGAAGACATAACAATCACAATAATTCCTTGAACTTGCTAAGGTAGGTGAACAGATATGATGTTGATGGGGGAGGTAGAGGGGGGGAGGGAAAAGGAGGAATTGGTAAAAGAGACATGAAAATCAACTACATTGTACATTGATAAATTAAAATAAAAAATAAATATAGAAATGATTATAATACAGAGTGAGAAATACCATTATTGAGTTACAAATTGCTAAGGGAGATAGCAACTAACTATCTAGGGTTGGGAGGAATCAAAGGGTAGGTTACATTTGTTTAAGACTTTGAAGAATGGAGTTTCCCAGGTGGATCAGGGAAAGAAGAGGAGTAAATATCAAAAGACCTCCATGTATGGAGACACAGAAGACATGGCAGGTTTAGAGAAATTTGATGTTTATGGAGCATACTGGAACATAAGAGATGCTTTTGGAAAAATCTTGTAAAATATTTCCTGTAAAGTCTGCTCCAATAGTAGGGGCATACATTTAAAGTTCATTGAATTAAGTCAACCAAAGAAGACCTGAATTGTGAGATTCAAGAATTGCAGGCTCTTTCAAATGACTCTGGGAGAAGCTCTCCATGGTGCTGAAACACCCCCTGTTCAAGAATTTCTGTCTTTCTATCTGTTTGTATTATTTGCTTCTTTCCACGAAGTTCTGAAGCATCATTCTACATACAGTAATTACCTGCCTGACCATTTCACTCACTGGCTCTGCCAGAACCATACCTTGTAATCCTACTCTGTCTAATGGTGAGCTCACTATTCCTTCCTTTAATCTGTGCAAACCCTGGAAAGGGCATTTTATAAACTGGAAGAACTTATGGGTAGAAACAGATTGTATGTGAAGTCCTTGAACTTCCTTGATTTTCTTTCACATATTTTATCATTCAGTTAACCTGGATGGAATTTGTTAATTGCTAGAGTCTGAATTTATCTAGCTACTGTGGTTATATATGAGTATTTACTGATGGAATTTTCAGGAAACTGTAGTTAGGGTGAAGAATTATGAGTTAGACCCAAAGAGTAGGGCATATCTCACAATGATACTTGGGAGCCAGCTAAAGCTGTGGAGGACAGTAGAAGGAATACTGAATTTGAAATCATAAGTTTAAATCTGGATTTTACCACTTAGAAGCTGGGTAAAGTCATTTAGCTGACTGTGAAGCCTCAATATTATTATTTTGTGAAATATAAATAAGTTATTCTCTGTTTACTCACAAAGTTGTGCTGAGACTCAAATATACTCATATTTGTGAAATTAGTTTGAAAATAATGAGGTTGGAAATGGTTACTAGATTGGCTGGAAAGTTCAACTGGTTCCCCTCACCACAGTGAAAGTTAGGGACTTTAAAGTCCCCAGGCGGCATAGGAAACACAGACATTAATATGTTGGTGTTGAGAAGGTAATCTCTTTCCATTTTTAAATAGCTCTGCATGGAATCTGTCAGTGGGTCTTTCTCCCCAGTTAGATTTATAGCTTCTGGATATATTTTTTTACTTTGCCAAAACAAGGCTGGGGAGAACAAGTGTTTCATTTTCCTATCAGTGGCAAATGCATATCAATCAATGTAATTGAAGTCCAAATGGAATAATTTATGGGTGACTCTTTGCATGCTCCCTTGTGAATGCTCTCTGTCTTCCCCATATCCCTAACAATCCTATTTTTTTTATCAGCATTTATTTCTACCCCTTTCTGGTACTCAGTCCTGTACATGTGAAAAGCATAAGCCAACTAGAAAATGGTTTCTCTCACTTTTTGGCCCACCTCTCAACATTAGCTTGCCATCTGATTCTCTACAAAAGACATCTCTCCAAAAAAGACATGTACTAAATTAATTGGGGCCATTTAGATATTAATCATCAGAGGTAAGTACTAAAGGAAGATTTTTAGAATTCCTAGTTCTTTTCTCAAAAGTCATATATAGAGAGAGCTAATTATCCAATGCTATACAGTAGAAGTGCAGGTTGGTTTTTACAATGACCACTTAGTAATCAAGAATGGGAAGTGAGCAACATTTTATAGGCTTTCCTATTAATTATTTCTGGAGATTGAATGTAAGTTTTGGTGTCAAACTTTCTCAGATTATTTTAGGGGAGATGGATCATATACTTTCATAAAAATTTATAAAAGCTTTAATTTTAGTGAGTGGTGTGCATTGTGAGATACCACACTAATATAACTGGATAAAAGGCCCTCTCTCTCAGTAGAGCTTATCTGTAAATCCTTATGAAATAAAACGATGGGATATACATTTTTGGATGACATAAAAAAGGAAACTTAGGAACAAAGGAAAGAGAAGATTACTTAAAGATTACTTAACTGTTGTCTTTTATTGTTCAAAAAATTACTGTAGAGGATAGTGACCCACTGATTTTTAATCTTGCTGATAAATGAGCAGAAGAAATAGATATGAGATGAAGACACGTGATTTGAAAGGCTAGACTACTAGTAGGCACAATTCCCATTCATTGGAGAGAAAAGAGCTTGTCTGAGATATGGAGGGAAAAAGAAGTGAATCAAGACCTAATGGTATATTTTAAAATCCTGGATCAAGCCATACCTGATCCAATGTTTTTAAAAAGGGACGTGAATCTATAATGTTTTTCTTTTATCTTGGGTTTGTGTTATTTGCAACCAAATTAATTTAAAGATGCATAGAAACCTTATTATTTTTGTGTGAGTGGCTGATAAATCATATATCTGTAGTCATTGAGACAGCACTAATCACATCCCATTACAGTGGACTTTAGTCTGATCTAAACTTTGTGAAGATATTGACACCTGCTCTTGGTTCCGAGATTATCTCTGGACTGCTCTGAGGGATGAATTGGTTAGCCAACAAATAATTTTTGTGTCCCAGGCTCTTTGTAATGCCTAGGGGAATACCTGAATTTGCCTTAATTGAGCCATCTCTCTTCCCCATGAAATCCCAGAGGAGCTGTAAACTCAAGGAATAATACCAAAAAAGAAATGAGATACTGCTTTATTATCAATTGTATTCATGTTCATAACTCCCAACAGATTTCCAACATATTTGGTTGAAGCATAGAGTTTAGGTCAAATCTAAGCAGACTTTCTCTGTCCCCTAAGTCAAATTTTAACTTCAGCAAGTGGTAAGACTACGGTGCCCAGTATTAGTTAATAAGGAATATAAGGGAGGGTGGGCAATAGATCAGACTTCACTCAAGAGTCTAAATGTGGGTCTGCTTCCTGCACAGCCAGTAAACTGGAGAAAGCCATACTCAAATGAATGTCTTTTCAATTTTAGTGCTTACTTCTACAACAAAACATGACCCAGTTAAAGTCCTGGATTTTAATTAGATTGGGAAAAAGAATTAAAACAGATTTTGGTACTTTTATTATCATCATCATCATCATCATCATCATCATCATCATCATCATCATCAACATATGCTAGATGTATGTCTCATAAGCGATACTGACACAGAGATGTACTGCAAACACAGTGCTTGAGAATGGTCAACATTGTGGGTATCATTGTACAATTCTCAGAAATCTTCCTGTATGTTACTTCTTTGTCTGCTGAAGATACTCATATTTTCGCCTATATGTAGAGTTCTGCCAGTGCCATGCTCTTCTGGGATATACCAGAGTGGAAAAATGTATCTATGTTG
>NW_007730064.1:166576-179431 GCF_000696425.1 Galeopterus variegatus
AATGGTCAACATTGTGGGTATCATTGTACAATTCTCAGAAATCTTCCTGTATGTTACTTCTTTGTCTGCTGAAGATACTCATATTTTCGCCTATATGTAGAGTTCTGCCAGTGCCATGCTCTTCTGGGATATACCAGAGTGGAAAAATGTATCTATGTTGTGGTACAGTGATCTACTGGAGAAAAAGTGCTACATGTGTACATTTTGCAAGAAGTCATGTTATAGGGTGTGTGTGTTTATTAACAGAATCATTGAACCAGAGCCAACATCCCAGAGGGACTACTTGAGATAATTTTTCTAACCCTATGATTTTCAAGCCTAGCCGCATGACAGAATGCCTGGAAGCTTATTAAAAACACTAGTTCCTAGGTTCCACTGAGGACCCACTGAATCAGGATATTTTAGGGTAGGGCACAGAAATATTTATTTATAACAACTTCCCAGGTGATTTTTATGCCCAAATCTTCAAGTTAAAAAACCTTCAAGTTAAAATACTTTCAAATTAAAAAAACATCATCCTGAAATCTCTTAAGCCAGCTAAGAATCTAACCTACATTCAACGGTGTTTAGAAAAGCACATCTGTAACCTCTCTCGGCAACAAATTCTTTTGTTCAATAAACATTTTCAAAATACTCTACCTCATATGAATTTGTGGCATTTCAGAGTATGTTTTCAGTTCCTGCTTATTGTTGTATGCTGCTACTGAGACCCATGGAGAGCAGATCAGGTCACAGATATGCTTTCTTAGCTGCTTCTTGGTTCTTTGTCCTCTTTTTCTTATTTGACTTCTGATTCCAAGTTGTCCATGCTTGGGATTTTTTACTGATTCTCTTTGTCTCAGCAAGACCCATTACTTGAACACCATCTGGACCAAGGCAAAATGGTTAAAAATATATCAGAATGAGTCAGAGCATATTAATTTGGGGTGGGGGAGAAGATCATGAAAGAGGACAGAGTGAGAGGCTGGAAACCTACATGTGGATTTTTCTGAAGAGGAAATGATGATTCCAGTAAGTACCTCTTTTTCCGTTTGCATTCTCCTGGTAGCTAATCCGCTCAGCATAATCCTCTTAACTGCATGTGTTCTATCAGTATTTTATCTGATCTACTTCTCTGACAATCCTTTCTATGTTTGCTGGTCTCCTCCTATTTTTGTGAAGCTCCAGACATTACATGGGAAAGTCAACCCAGTTTTTCTGTTTTTATATAAATATGGGTTCTTGGATGCTGAGAAAATGGGGAGAGCCTTTTGCACAGGCTGGAGTTGTGTGAAAAGTCTGGGGGCAGACTTTCAGCTTTCAAAACTTGGAAGGGAAAGACTTAAATAGAGGCTTTCTCCCTCATCTCAAAGCTGGATCTTAAATTGTGCACTGTTGGTATGGGTCAGGAGACTGTTGTGCTGAATCAGAGGATGCGGGATAGAAGGAAACATAAAACGAGCATTAGCCCACATGCCTAAGGTGCTGAGAACATTGGTCAGTAGGTGTTAAAGTTCTTTATTAAGCTTGACTATTGCTTTTATTTGTGTCATCAAGGAAATTAGAGTGTTATGAGGGGCAGCCTTCATTTTTCATAGATAAAGGCAGGGATTCTCTGACTATAGACCCAGCCTTGTCTGCATATTGCCTTCTATGGAGAATGATCTGAGAGCTAAAAGGCATGGCCACTTGCTACAGTACTTTAGCCCCTCAGCTTGACTTTATACCATAATAACTTCATCCAGTTGGGAACTCAAATCCCTCTAAATTAAAATACCCGTGAGAGGGGTCTAACCTTAATCCCTTTATCAGCTTACTCTGTAACTATCAATTAATACTTTAGGAGAGATTAGCTGGCAACAAATGGAAATCAAGATAGTGGTGGCACAGTGAGTTCTCCCAGTTTTGCTACTCATTAGCAGAGGAACCGTAATTTTTAAAAAGTTTCTCTAGGTCCTCAGTTCTTCCTTTATTAAGTAAAGGAACTAGGTGATAGGATCTCTAACTTCCCTTTCAGTTCTGTTTTGGAGACTAAAAGAAGATTGGTAAGAGACTTCCTTACTGCATGGCTTTCTTCATTGTGTTCCTGGAACTCAGGCCCCATGATTGTAGGTCTAGTGAAACAAAAAGAGAGTGTGGCCAGAGTGTGGAAGCCATGGGAGGTCTAGATTGTCATGTAATTGCTTAGTTGCAAGCTTTGAACAGCTGCATCCTAGAGATGAGTTTGCAAAGGAGGAGTATCGTATGGGATGTCAAAAATAGGCTGATACAATCAGAAAGGATGCCAGGCCATTGTGGACATCTGCCGTGCAGAATGACATCAAGTAGCTGTCTGAACACAGTCTGAAATCCCTCTCTTGATTTTGAAGAGACCCCTGGGCCTCAAACTTCAAATCTGCACAGATAGCACAATAGCCAGTGGGCCTGGCTCTCTCATGTCAACACGATGCAAATGCTCCTGTGAATACAGGGTTTGGAGTCACGAGAACCAGATTCCAGCATAATATCAGACCCAAACCAGGAAAAAGTAATATTGTTGTAATTAACTTCAAGCTTTCCTATATTGTAAGGACTGGGCTAAGTGTTTTACATTCTTACTATCTCATTCAAGTTGTGACCTTGGATTCTTAACTTCCGTGGACCTTCATTTTTTTTATCAATAAAAATGGAACATTCCTGCCTTATCCAATAACAGTAAATAATATTTATAAATGCTTACTGTGCACCCGACACTGAGGTAAGCACTTTTTGTGTATTATTACCTTAATACAATTATCCTAAGAGGTAGGTAGGAATTATGACTATTTCCATTTTACGGATAGAGAGACTGGGATGGACGAAGTAGAATAAAGTGGCAATGAATAGAGTCTGAGGATGGAAGGGACTTCATGTCTACTATTCTTCCTGAATATTTAAGTCAGGTGGTTTTATTCACCATCACCCAGAAATACCCCAAAGGAGCTTTCTAGTTTTAGTCCTGGTTGTTTGAAGCTATTTCACCTTAGTGATGACCAAGTAAAAGACTATTTGTACAGGGTTGTGTGGGTGGAGGTAGTGAGGTGGTCATGAGAAAAAGAATGAATCCATGTGATTTTCTAGGGCTGGATAGAAACTGCTTGCTTAAGAGAGCTCTTGAATTTCAGAGTTCAATTATCAGGAGGTTTTATTGACTAACTTCCTAAAGTCACCAAGAATAATATCAATAAACTAAATCCATCCCTTTCCTTCTCCTTACACCTTCTTTTCTGTGTTGTTTTTGGGTCCTGCCTTACTGAACTTTCTAAGCCCCAGTTTTCATCATCTGAAAAATGGGATTAATAATACCTGTAACTGGCTAGTGGGAGGTAGGGTAAGTAGGAGAATTCAATGAGATAGCGTACATCAAAATGTTTTGTCAATGATGAATTGATATAGACGTTAGGCCTAATAGTGACCATGTTGACACCTAGTTTATTATTTGTCACTGACACAGTATGACAGCTCTCTTATTTGGAATAAATGGCTTCTGGTATTTATTTTATTCTTTTAAAAGATTGTCATTTGCTTATTTTTTTCCTTCTTTGTGGAATAAAACTATATCAAGGAGAATTGAAAATTTTTTTAAAAGTGCAGTAATTGGAAGCATACTGAGAAGAAAAGCAGACCACTGTTTGCTGCTTAGCATATCCACGAGTGTGTTAATTTAATTAGAGCTGCCCTGTATAAATATTAAACTCAATTCACTTTCTTTTATAGCTCCTTTGCTTTTCAAAGTATTCCCGGTAACAGATTATCTTTTACAAATGCTTCAGTGAGTTTGAGGGAGTTGATGGAGGAAAGACAACCCAGACTTAAGTGAACTGAGAGAGCTTTTCATCTTAACACGCTTTGCCTCTCTGTTATTTTGTTTTGCCTGGCTGCTGGCCCAGAGGCAAAGGGAACACTGCGTTTTCAGTGGGTTTGTCTTCTGAGATGTGGGTGATGCAAACATTTCCCTCCGGTGGAGTACATAGTTTGTGTCATTTTTCTAGGAAGGGGATTAGATTGCTTTGTCTCCGTATTCCTGATCTTCTGTGAAGCACCACCTAACATTTCCAGGCCACTAGCCAGGAGGTGGGGTGTAGTCTGGGATGGCTGTTCCATTTGGTCCTCCCCCAAACTCCGTGAGGGCAGGATATCACTGTCTCCACTTTACAGTTCAGAGTAGAGTTAGTAAGTCACAGAGCCAGGCATGTTTGGCCCCGAGGGTAATTACTAGTGTTAGAAATGATAGGCTTAGTTCCTAGATTGGGTTTTTGATGGATTCAGGATAAAGGTAGTGAAGCAGTTGCCCATGGAATTGGTTTGAACTGAATTCATGAGAATCGTAGAATTCCGTAGGCAGAAGGGATCTCTCTTGTAGAGCCTATCTTTTAGGATGAGGTGAGTGAGGCAGAATTGTGTAAGTGCAGAGTTGGGGTTTTGTTTTTATTTAAAATTTTGATATTTTATTCATCATGAATTTTTTTGTATCCATTTGATTTTTAAATATTGTACCAAATATTATTTATCTGGGTTACAAAGGATTTTTTTAATTCCCCCTTAAACGTTGTGCCTGAGGCAAGTGAGGTATTTTCTGCACCCTAGTCCCAGCCCTGTATAGCAGGGACAATGCTAAAGTGGTCTACCTGTCATAGCACTTCACTTTCCACATGGAGAAAATTTGTGACTAAGGTTACAAAGCTCACACTCATAACATATGGCTCTTGACTCACAACATAGTGTTCTTTTCCCTGCAGCAAGTGGAGCTAAATGAACATGAGAGATGAGCTTCAGGAGAGTTTGACCTCATATTAGAGCCTGACTAAATGTACCATGGCCAGAAGTGTAGTCCTTGAACTGTGTATGTCTGTTTACCAGGTCTTCCACTCACCAAGCAAGTAGAAATAGCTACAAGTTGCAGCAGGTGGAATTTAGATTAGGTGCAAGAAAAAACTGCTTGACAGTGTGGGAAGTGAGGTGCTGCACTGGTTCCTAGAAAATGGCATAAAATAAGAGTGGAAAATTCAAATGCCTTGGGTTGGGTGTAAATGGTGGAGAATGACAAGCTGAGACACCATAAGTAGAAACCAAATTCTGTAATTCTCCTGTTCACTAGGGAAGCAATACCTTGTCTTTCTTTCTTTTGGGGTCTCAGGTACCCCTTTGATTTTTAGGTCAAAATTATTTTTTGATGCATCCTGAGTTCCAACTTGGCAGCATCCTCTTCTCCCCATAGAACTTCCTTGATCCTGCTTCCTCTTTGTTTTGTCTCTGCAGCTTTAATCAACAGAGACTGCTTCTCAGTTTCCCATTTTCCCCTCAGTTGTCTGTTCCAATAGCACTGAGTTCTGGATTACAACACTTTCTAACCCTTTGAATTGGCTCTCTGTGGCTCTAAAACACATCGGCTCTTTCATAATTACTGTGTAGTGTCCCCACTGTGGTATTTTCAGCCTTCTGTGATGGGTCATCCCATCCCCCATCAACAAATGACCTTGCTACCTCATTGCCTTTTCTTGAATGACTTTTATATAGGACAACATGCATTTAGACTGGGTGAATCACCCAGGCAGATTTGTTTTGCTCTGAACTGAATACTCAGCATCTCTGCTGCACGAGTAGGAAGTCAATAATTTTTATTGAATAAATAAATAATTACACAGTGCAATTTAATTTACTCCTAATTGGGTATCTCCTAAAATCCACATAGAAATTTTGACATGGCCAAAATGCAACACATATCACAGCAAAACCACAGCCTGGGTAATCAGGAAGACCAAAGAACAAAGCTGGGAATTTTGCATGTAGCCTAGTAAACAACCATGAACTCCAACCCCTGGGGCTGTGGACCCTGTCTTTTTAAACAGGCCCAGTGTTTGCTGGTGTCTCCTCTTCTCATTTGGAGATTTTCAGCACCACAGATAGAGGTGTTGAGTGTCAGCTTCCTGAATAGCAGGATGAAGATATTCTCAGGGTTTGGAGCAGGGTTCTCACTCACCGTGGTGCAAATTACTTTTTTTTTTAGCAGAAGAAAATTTACTTAGAGCCTTTTTATTTCCTCTCTCCCTTGGCAAAATTGCATTTTCAGCTGTCAAGCCACTTAAGCTTCTACAGGTTGGTTTTCAGGTGCCTGGAGGACGGGGAGAAGTTGCCATGGAACTTGATATCATCTCAGTTTGACACTCTAAGGGAACCACCAGTGGCAGGTGTCCTTGCTGATGACTGAGATATCTTTTATACTAGGCCTGGCTCTCATCCAAGTAACCACATGAAGGTAGGAAAGTAGGCCCACATGTTCATGGAGCATCGATTTTAGGACCTGACTTAAAACCTAGGTCATTCTATTGCCAGAGCAAAAAATAGGAAAATCAGTAAACTGCCAAGATTTAACTAGTGGAATATACATACTCATGAGAATAAATTCTTCCCAAACTTTCAGGTTTTACTGTATTTTGTTGTAAAATCCAAATGCCAGATTGACTAATTCTCAGTCCCTATTGAATCCTTTTTGAGACTAGGTGATACACTCTTCCCACCCCTGACTTTTCTAAAGATTAATTTTTTTTGGTCTTTTCATTAGCTGTATCCAAATGCAGAGTTTTGCGAAGGCACAACAAAATGGATTTCTAACTATTAAGTCTCTCACCTTATCTCATTCGGGACTCTCTAAGTAGCCCCACTTTCATTTATTTTGTAACTTTTGGTACTTTCCTTCCATTTTCTTGAAATGCCTTTAATTTTTGCAGTCTCTGTTTCTTCTTTTTTGCCCCTTTTATGGCCATCACACACAAATCTGAGCTGGTCATCTTCTCAGGGTAATAGACATCCTGAACTATTTTGGTGAAGAGGCTCAGGACAGGGGCTGATGGAGATTAGGTACAGCTGGTCTACCCTTTGGTAGGTGCAGGGCCAGGTGGCTATTTCTGGATGGGCCCCAACTTCAAAAACTGAGTGAGTTTTTTTTTTCTACACTCACTTTACGTCAGTCACCTTTTCAGTGTCCAATTGTTGTAATCAGAAAATCAGACGTATCCCAGAGTAGGTATTTTCATACCACAATGAAGAATGAAGATCATTAAACTAAGGCTGCCTGATCAAAGGGTAGGAGCTGAAATGTTACCTACATCACAAATTTCCTCAAAACCTTGGCTTGAGGGAGAATTCAGGATTTACCCAGGGGCATCTATATATTTTTCTGTTTTTACAAAATGGCTTATGATAGAACTCAGAAACGTTCTGCTACCCAATTGCGCAGATACAAACTGAATCAGAGGGCCATTTTTTTTTTAAACGCTTGTGCTGGTGCCTACTGCTGGCCTATCCTATTACAGTCTGACCTGGTATTTGGGACCTTGTGTGAGATTGGGGGTCCTCCATGAAGTGGTAAAGAAAGACACGGCAGGTGGAAGCCAGAAGAACACAGATTCTTTTTCTCTAACATGCTTACTGTCTTTCTGTCCTTAGGAAAACTGTGCACACTTTGAGACTAAATTTATTTTGTGCTTCTTTTTGAGAAAGTGTATCTTTTGGGGGAAAGTTTTATGAATGTGGAAATGGTCTGTCTTGTACTAGCTGAGGGGGCTAAAATGAAAGGTTCTCTCTCTCCTCTTTGGAGGTGACCTCAATACATCCTATTATTTTATTTCATTTTTCCTAATTTTTAATCTTATGAAAATTGTAGTGGTTATTTCTCTTTGACACTTGAATTATAATCTAAATTATTTACTCAGGGATTCCTCCTTTGTTTATAGTCAAAGTAATCCCAAGCTTAGATTTCCCATGTGCTGTGGCTTGAACGCATTTAAGTACAATGAGGTCTGATCTTGAGCCTGAACTCACAAATTCTTACATCCCATTATTTATTATCAGCCTCAAAGTATCCTAGAATGTTATTTGTCCTCTCCTGCTCTTAGTTAACTCTGATAGCAAATGTTGGTCATGCCTGGGCTCAGAAGATGATCAGAGTAGTCATGGCGATACCACGAGAATAGGAAGAACATAAGTATGAAAATGCTTTCTTAGTAATAAGAATATGGAACTTATAATCTCCAAACAGGCTTTCACATATGTCTAGTCACTTTTAATCTTTGTTAACAACCTTGTATGATAGTAAGGGTTATCTTCATCATCCTTAGCAGGGTCCTCAGCATTTTCATCCAACATTGGTACTTGGTGACGGTCTCCCCACTCCATCGCCTCCAAAGGAGATTCCAAAATATCACCACTCTCCTATTTTTCTTATTCAACCCTCAATTTTATTGGAAAACCTGACTTAAACATCATGGAGGAAAAGGGTGATATTTTGTGAAGTCTCCTTCAATTCTCCATCCACCTTTCACTTGCAAATGTGCTTTCTTCCATGCCTACTCTTGTGCCCTTTTCTTCAGTCCTGGAGATGTCTCTGGTTCAAGACCAGTCCCTCCTCGTCTTTCTTCCGGGACCTCTCTCTATAGCTCATTCTCTCTCTCTCCCTACTGGATGCTCTTACAGCCTCTCGCTCTTTACTTCATCCTGTCAGCTAGAGTCTTTCCTACATCCTTGCCTACCAAATATCCTTCCCTTGACCCCACATCCCTCTACCTCCCATCTTTTTTTCCTTTCCTCTTGTTTCTTTCTTATTCAAACCATCATTCTTTACTCAGCTCACTGAATCTGAATTCTCTTCCTTCACATTCGGTGAATCTTGCTTAGGCCAATGATTTTTCTTCTCATCAAACTTGCTTTTCGTCTAACAGTGCCATTTCTGAATGTGGCAGCAATGTCATCTAGCTAGCTGGCTCAGAAACTTTACCCTTTTCGTTTCACATCTTTCACAACCAATTAAGCCCTGTTTACTTTCTTTAACAGCCTTTTAACTGATGTCTCTTCCTCCGGTCCTGGGTCCTCTTCTATTTGTGGATCCTCTCACATCAGTAGAGTATAAGCACTGCCCCTCCCCCCCAATTCATTGTGTAATATGCAAAACTGACCTGATCAAAACCCTTGCGATCTCCCTACTGCCTATAGCATAATGGTCCAATTTTTTAATATAATGCCCTCCACAGCAGTCTGGCTACTACTCATTTTCCTGCCATTTGTTCCAAGTGTCATTTACCTTTTCACCCTCCAGCAACACCCAGCTGCTGGTAGTTCCCTGTATTTAATATGTTGCTCCTCAAATCCATGGTTTGCTTGAGCTTTTCCCTTGGCCAATGTTGGCCTTTCCCTTTTTGCTTAGTAAATCCATGCTCATCCTTTGAGAATCAGCTCAAGTATCATCTCTCCAGGAAGCCCTGCCCAGTGTTTCTCTACCTACTTTCTCTATCCCTTGCCACACTGGGTTAAGTACTTTCCTTTCTGTTGGTATAAAATAATGTGCATGCAGCTACAATTGCATTCATTGCATTGTGATGATTATCTGTTATTGCATTTGTTTCCCTCTTGGTACATCCTCTACTTTGTCAGAACTTCATTTGTATTTGTAGCACTGAGCAGAATTCTTGACACACAGGAGGTGTTCAATTAAGTCGAATGCATTTATGTCAAACTTAGAGCAGGTGTGAAGAACTCCAGTCTTTTCCCATTGAATAAGGGTGCAGTTTTGGGGCAATAGGTTGAAAACGTTTTGAGGATAGTTTATGTATCTTGTCTGTCCAAATTGTGGAAATACTAAGTTAAACTAAATGACTACTAGAAAGTATTTAGTCAATCTCTGCCACTGGTGGATGAAGCAATATGGATTTTTCTGTCTCTCTCTTGAATAATGTGAATTTGCTGTGGAGACTTTTAAATCTATGATGGTATTTTATATCAAAACTGAGATAAATAAGAAATGTTCACTGACAATGACTATAAATGTTGTCAGTTGGAAGAAAATGTCAATCACAGGCAGACATCAGTGGATCTGTGAGGACCACACTGAACTTTATAGAAATGTAAACTTTATAAAATAAAATTGTAAAGAATGTCAGAATCATATTCAGAAAGTGAACAAAGAATGGGTGTGCATTTAAGTTGCTGCCCAATCCATCAACAATACTCTGTAAGGCAATAAGGGGCCATGATAATGCAGATGGATACAGTCATTCTCATTTCTTTAACTGTTATTTCTAGGTCCTGTTTTGCTTGAATCATTGTCATGACATCCTGCAGAGCCTTTTATGCTCTCTCTTTCTCTTTAATACTCAAAGTTCTAGCTCAGATTCCAGGGTGGAATTCTGAGATAATAACTATGCACATTCTTGGCCAACATTCCTGGGATTACATTTTCCTCTTTCAAAGGTAGCACTTTGATATTCCACTAACACCCACCCCCAGTCCTAGTTCTTTTCTTTTTATTGTTATTTACCAGAAACAGGTGCTCCTCAACCTGCATTTTTACAATATTTTTTGTAGTAGGCAATTACATGTACTTTTAGTGATAATTGTTGTTTGTACATTAATAATAGTTTCACTTTAAAAATTAGTTTTTCCTCCCCTTCCCCATATGTATACGTACACAAATGAATACAAACAAGAACAGACCAAATTGCTCCTTTGTTATAAGTAAAGATCATCTAATCATAATAAAGCATATGTAATAATTGTGTATAATGAGCAAATTAGAGCAATGCAAGAAAATGAGAGCCAAGTTTTGGAAGTGTTTCTTATTTTTTAATTGAAAAAAAAACCCTTCTTTTCCCCTCAAGTAGAGTGAGACTGACTGCTGAGCTGCCCCACTTCTGCCAAATACGAAGGTATCTAAGGTTTTGGTTCTCTAATGTTCGCTGGGCAGTATCCTGGAGAGAGCGTGGGAAGGGGAATGGAAGAGATCTGTTGAATTGGGCCTTATTTTCACTCTGGATTATATGGCAGATTGATTTCGGCAGACACTCAACAGCAGGCACCCATTCATTCATACCCGTGTTATTCTTTGGATTATGCAGTAAAATTGTTTAATGATCAAAAGCTGGAGCTTTGGCATTTTCTAACCTGATTTCTGGTCCTGGCTTTGCCACTTTACTAATTTGTGATTTTAGGAGGTTAAGTTTTCCAAGATTTAGCTGTCCCAGCGGTAGAGGGGATCAGTGAATAGCACCCACGTCACACGGTTTTGTGAAGCTTAATTCAATAGTGCTTACGTCGGTGCCTGGCCCATAATCAGGGCTCAGTAAATATTCTCCATGAGCAAAAGAAAGGGAGGAAGAGACCAAGGGATGATATGATGTGGTTGAAGGAGGGTGGTCTTAGGCATTTCAACCCTGTATCCATTTCTTACCGGCTGTGTAATGTTGGATAAGGCAACTTGAAATTTGAGAATCATCATTTTCTAAATCTATAAAAAGGGATAATAATGCTAATTATAAGGCAGGTCTAAGGATTGAGACAATGTATGTGTAAGTGCCTCATGTCATATCTTGCTGTTAGTAGGAACAGAATAAATGCTAATTATGGTTGTGTGCTATTGATGTTGAAGAGAGCTTAGCTACAATTTATGCTACTCCCAAGTGACTTTTTTATTGCATGAACCTGTATGTCCCATTTTGCTCAATGTTCTCATCAAGAGTCATTTCCTAATTCTAAGAGCAAAGTTTGGTGCCTGAGAGTAATTCGTGGAATGGCAGTTCTTGTCAGACTCCCTCCCAAGTGTCTTTATTCTTACCCATGAGTGCAACTGCTGTCAGCACGTGCCTTTCTCTGCCTGGGGGCTTTCTCTTGCACTGGATTCACTTTGTGGCCTGTGCTGTAGGCCAGAGGTACAGAGGAATGAATGGCCTTCTCCCCAGCATCACTCAACCAATGACTGGTGGTGTTTTTCACTGGCTCCTAGACTTCCTCAGTGAGTTTAAATTTCATTTTCTCTTTGTAGTAGCTGGCTTTACAGTGTACCCCTCATTGACTGCTGCCAAATCTTTATGTCATGTCCCATACCACCTTCCAAATAAACTACCTGCACTGCAATCCTGGCCTCAAAATTTGATTCTGAGGAAACTCAAACTAAGACACATGGCCACCTCAGTAAGCCAGCCTGGTAATATTTATGGAGAATTATTATATATGAATCTTGATACCAGGATTTTTACTCTACAGAGCTGGTTACAATAGAAATAACTCCAGGTGGTCTGAGGCCTAATATTTAGGTTGGAATAAATATTCATATGAGTGAGGCCTGCCAAATTTTTTCTTAAAGTCATACCTATCTGAATACCTGTTGGTGTGCTTGGGTTGGTAGGAGCTATGAGAAACTCATTTGACTTTCTTTCTTTATCAGAAGGACATTGTGGGTTTGGGATAGGGTGGGTGGGAGAGGATCATCACCTTAATTCCAGGGCTAAACTTGGGGCTCAATGTTGCTCTGGTTGGGAGGGAAGTGGGGAGATCTGGCTTCATATGATTTTTTTTTTGTCTTTATTTTTTTTTTAATCCCTATATAGGATTCGAACCCGGGGCGGTAGCGCTGCTGCGCTCCCAGCGCCGCACTCTCCTGAGTGTGCCACGGGGTCGGCCCTTCATATGAGATTTTGAGGGCCACTCTAGCCTCAAAGGCACTCAGATTTTATAGTGTCTTTCTGATTAGGGATTTTCTTAAACTAGTTGCCTTGATTTAAGGTGATAGTTAGCTGAAGACCAGGTTAGGCCTAGGAATTGTGGAGGCAAAATGGCCAGATGTCCATTTTCTATAATCTCTCTAAATTTGGCCAACTACGGTAATAAAATCATGACTTGAGGTCACGAATGGGCTTCACAGGGTCCATGAACCCCTTTACACTTTATACAAAACTTTGTGTTTATGTGCATTTTCTGAAGAAGAAGCCATGAGCTTTTGGATTTTAATAGGCATATTAACATATTAAAAACTACTTTAGCTTGATGTCTAACTTTAGTGCTAAGAATTATTTGCAGAAATGTTTTTTTTTT
>NW_007730064.1:179978-182338 GCF_000696425.1 Galeopterus variegatus
TTTTTTTTTTATTTTTTTATTTTGTCAATATACAATGTAGTTAGTTATTGTGTCCCATCACTGCAGAAATGTTTTTGAGCTCTGATCATATCAGTTATAATAATGGTGCTCCTCGGGGTTCCAGGTGATCTGAGAGCTGAAGCCCTGGGATCCAGAACTCACTCTTAAATAAATACAGTGTCACACTTGGCAGGGGTTTGGGAGTACAGGTAAGTAGGGGAGAGTTGGCATCAACCAGTGCAATGGGGATAAGATAACACTACAGAGTAAGTCATGGCTGAGCCGTTTAAATGATACATTGTCCATTTTGCAATCTGGCCCTTTATCATATCATTAATATAATCATTATTGCTGCTATTATACCTTTGTTTTTCCTTGGATATCAATACTTTTATGGGAATTATTTCTCATTTCCTTCAATCCTAGCCTAAGTTCCCTCAAAAGAAGGTCATAAGTGCAGGTAGCTTATTTTAGGTAGAGTGAGACAGCAAAAAAGGAAAAAAACCAAACCAAGGCTGTATTATTAAACAGAAGATTATGATGGACAACTGAGACTCAGTGCCACTGGGGACCCTCTGAGGAATTGTGTACAATGCACTTTCAGATTGTCTGCCTGAGGATGGAAGAAGGCAATACTTATCTACTGTTCATCCCTCCTGGTCAAGGGTTACCTTATAGGGCATTACCTCTCTTACATTTCCAGGTTCACTCACATGCCCTGTGGGTTCCTGCAGGCTTCCCACGTGCTGGTAGCAGAGAAGCCCCAGGGCACAACATGAGAGAGACATGATGCAGCTGAGCAAAGTGCTGTCAGGTTATAACTAAAGGCAGCTATTTGTTGCAGCACTCTCTGTGGTGCAAAGGTGAGCAGAAAGGATATGAGGCAAGGCACAAGGGGTTTCTGATACACCTTCTGCATGCCAGCGTCTCCACTCATTGAGACCATGATAATCTTAACTTGCTGGCACACGGTGTTAATAAGTGAAGACAACGTCATGGACTCGATCCCTAGGTAGGTCATTTAGCTTCCCACAGTGGAAAGTAGCACCATGGACATCAACTGAACAACCCCCTGACTGAATACCTCATGGATCATGAGGGTGGGGAAATGTGGATAGAGAGTAGAACTTTATAATCAGGGAAATGTACATTCCTGTGAGCTATTTTAGTTGATTCTCGAATAGCCCCCTCGGTTATGTTGGGGGTATAGTGGAATTCCTGTTTATACAAACAAGTAAGTTAGGGCTCCTAGAGGCTGTGTGAATTGACTAGGGTCCCAAACTTAACAACTGCAGAATATTTTTTCTCTTACTTCAGACTTTTTCACAGCATCCTGCTCTCTGGCACATTTTNGGGAAATGTACATTCCTGTGAGCTATTTTAGTTGATTCTCGAATAGCCCCCTCGGTTATGTGGGGGGTATAGTGGAATTCCTGTTTATACAAACAAGTAAGTTAGGGCTCCTAGAGGCTGTGTGAATTGACTAGGGTCCCAAACTTAACAACGGCAGAATATTTTTTCTCTTACTTCAGACTTTTTCACAGCATCCTGCTCTCTGGCACATTTTCCACATTGCTGGAAAAGAAATACAGTTCAGAGGAAGATGTGCTGATGGGGACTCCACAGTTTCCCCATGTTATTAGGAGGATACACACACATGGCCTGTCAAATCTGAAACAAAGAACTTTTGCTTTCAACTGGTTTCATCTATAGCATGGGTAAAGATGTCAGCAAAGAGGTGACTAGGGAGAGGTCACCCAAGACACTGCAGGGAGATTCTGAGCGAAAACAGGTGTTGGGTCCCCAGTTTGGAAGCTAAGCATGCTTTTGGTGTTGCACTTTTTCAGGCTGCAATGGAGCCCAGTTGGCTTAAAATTCATTTTCATTGGTACTTCCTTTAGTGATAGTTTTGGATGTTGCTTTATCGGCATTGCTACAGGTGTAATTTAACCCTGGTGCAACTCATAAACTAGTGTTCTCTTGTAAATCTTAGAAGGAAGGTGGAGCATCTGGGAGAACCAGGAGGGATGGGGCAACAGGCTACACTGCTAATGGGTACTCATGCTCTGAGGTTGAAAGGTATAGGGACATGGTTTCTGGGTGCAAAATTGAGGCTATGACGTATTCCTACTCATATGAGTTAAGGCACTTCGGTTGCAAGCAACTGAACTCAATGCAACTCTAATGAGCCTAGATGGAAATGGCCTTTTAACTATTTTCTTCCTTCCTTTTGCTTTTCTCTTTCTTGTTTTTTTCTTTCAAATCTTGTTTCTTAATTTACTTTAGACACACACACACGCACACACACAATTTTACATAAATGTATGAACATGGTAATCTAAGTAACATTTTTCTAAGTG
>NW_007730064.1:183208-185277 GCF_000696425.1 Galeopterus variegatus
CACACACACAATTTTACATAAATGTATGAACATGGTAATCTAAGTAACATTTTTCTAAGTGCACACTTTTCTATTCATTTTTGCTTGATTTATCCCCCCCCCTTTTTTTTGCCATATTGGTCCCATAATTCCACTGCAAGATAATTCATATTAATTACCTAGCATATATCCTGCTGTATTTTTTCTATGCTCATATAATTTATATGTGTATATATATGTATATACACACACAAGTTTTTCAGGTCATTGTTTTATAAAGTGTGATGTTATATACTTATTTTGCATCCTGATTTCCTTCTTAGAACAAAATTTATTGTAAACTATAGAATAAATACAAAAGAGAGTTTTAAAATATATTTATATGGTTTAAAAAATAGTAAACCAAACAATCACGGTATATCTACCCCTAGATTAATAAATAGAAAATTACTGGTGTCTTAGAATCTGTCTGTGTGCCACTCTGCAACCTTTTCTCCCTCTTTCTCTAATGAGAAAAATAAAATCCCTCAAGAATGGAATCATCCTGTGCTTCTCTTTATATATTTTGTGTTTTTTTTTACTCAACATTACCTTATGGAAATCCATCTCTGTCAAAAGGCAGAGCTGTAGTTGACTCTTTTTAATGGGTGCACAATATTCCATTGTGAGGGTATATTATATATGTGGCATTGCTCTATTCATTATAATTTTATTTCCAGCTTTTTTTTCTACCATGAACAATTTTGCAATGAATGTTCTTGTGCATTTGCATTGGTGCTTTTATATCTGGTATAGTCCAGAAGCAGAGTTGATAAATAGAAGATGTGTATTTTAAGTGTGAACAGGTGCTATCATATTGCTTTTCAAAACATTGTAACATTTCACATGTCCTCAAGGAGTATACGAGAGCAACTTTTTCACACATCCCTGATGAATGACCGGGCTATTGCTCTTTTTCATTGTGCCAGTCTGGGGAGTGTAAAGTGATATCTCATTGTTATTTTAATTTGCATTTCTCAGACTATCAGTGAATCTGAGCATCTTTGTGTTTGGAGGGCATTTAACTGAGTGCTTCTGTGAATGGACTATTCATGACTTCTGCTCATTTCTTCAATTGAGATGCTTGTCTTTTTCTTGTCTTTCCAAAGTCTATTTGTTTAGGGTATATTTTGCCATCAAATGTGTTACTTTTTTATGTAGTTAAATGTCTGTTTTTTGGGACTGGCTAGTTAGCTCAGCTGGTTAGAGTGCAGTATTATAAAACCAAGGTCACAGATTTGTTTTTTTTGAAAATTATTTTAGTTATTTTTATTTTTTATCTCTTACAAGTAAACGTTAAAATTTTTATTCTTATTTATTTATTTTTAATTATTTTATTTATTAATTAATTTATTTATTATGAATATGCATGAGATACAAAGCTGATTGCCCCCTCTCCTGCCCATGATGTGGGGGCCAGATTCATACTGGGGGCCAAATTCATACCCATTACCAGAAATTACTTTTGTACCCTTTGTCTCCTCCCAATTATCCCCCAACCTCCCTCCCCTTCCCCCTCTCCCCTCAACTCCAATTTGTAGCCCTAGGAATGTTCTCTCCCTCTGTTGGATCACGGCACTACTGTGGTCTTTTTTTCCTGCCTTCCTTTCTCTCTTAGCTCCCACATATGAGTGAGCACATGCGGTATTTATCCTTTTGTGCTTTGCTTGTTTCACTGAACATAGGTTTCTTCAGGTTCATCCATGTTGTGGCAAATGGGAGTATTTCATTCTTTTTTATGGCAGAGTAGTATTCCATAGTGTATACATGTCACAGTTACCTTATCCAATCATCTACTGATGGATATTTAGGTTGGTTCCATATCTTGGCTACTGTAAACAGAGCTGCAATAAACATGGGAGTGCAGGTATCTCTTTGACATGATGATTTCCATTCCTCTGGATATATACCCAGAAGAGGGATTGCTGGATCATATGGTAGATCTATCTGTAGTTGTTTGAGAAACCTCCAAATTGTTTTCCAAAGAGGCTGTACTAATTTACAGTCCCATCAACAGTGCAGGAGTGTTCCCTTCTCTCCACACCCTCGCC
>NW_007730064.1:186307-188188 GCF_000696425.1 Galeopterus variegatus
TAGTCCCTTGTCAGATGCATAGTTGGCAAAAATTTTCTCCCACTCTGTAGGTTGTCTTTTTACTCGGTTGATTGTTTCTTTTGCTGTGCAGAAACTTTTTAGTTTGATATAGTCCCATTTGTTTATATTTTCTTTTGCTGCTTGGGCTTTCAGACTCATGTTCATAAAGCCTGTGCCCTGACCTAACTGCTGAAGTGTTTCACCTCTATTTTCCACGAGTAGTTTTACAGTTTCGTGTCTTATACCTAGGTCTTTAATCCATTTCGAGTTGATTTTAGTGTATGGTGAGAGATGGACTAGTTAGAGTGTGTTTCATTTTTTAGATTGATTCTTTTTAAAATTTTGGGTTTTTTACATTTAAATCTTAGTCCATCTTAAAATTTATTTTTGTGTCTAGTGGAAACTGGAGGCCCATGTTTATCTTGTTGCTAATGATAATTATAATAATAACAAGTAATATTTACTGAGGGCTTCCTATGTGCTGGGCACTGTTATATAGGCAATTTACACGTATTAACTAACTTAACCCCTGTTCCTCGCATCTCTAAGACAGATTTTCTTACTATATCCATTTTACGTTGAGAAAAATGAGACACGGAGAAGTTGAGTAACTAGTCCAAAGGTCACAGAGCAGGCTAAGTTGTGAAAGTGGGGTTTGAACCCTGGGAATCTGGCTGAACCCCACAGTCTTTCTATAGTGCCTCTTGCTTGTCTAGCTAGTTGGGCCAGGACTATTTATGAAATAAGCCATCCTTGCGTTTTCTCTTTTGCCACTTATTAAATTATAATAATAATAGGGTCTATTTTTACTTTTCTATCTGTTCCCTGGTCTATTCATCTAGCGTATAATAATTCCTTATTGATTTGATTATGGTAGTTTTATAATCTCAGCCATCTATGTAGTTCATTTCTTCCTCATTGTTCTTATTTTTCATTTATTTATTGACTATTTCCAGGCATTAATACTTTAATATAGAATTTATGTTTATTTTACTCAATTAAAATAGCTGACATGATTCTAATTTATGTTGTATTAAATCAATATATTAACTTTGGGACAATTGGCATGTTTATATTAAGTACTCTCACTTAAAACGTGGTATGTTTTCTCTTCATTCAGATATTATTTTATATCTTCCAGTAAGATTTTATGTCTTTTATTTTGTTGTCTTCTTCATTTTTAAGTTAAATTTGCCATAAATATTTTAAAGTTTTTATTGATGTTGTAAATAAACTATTTTTCTAATTTTTATTTTTTAGTGATTATTTCTGGGGTGGAGAAGGGTATTGATTTTGTACATGTGCTTTATATGCTGTCAATATGAAGAGAACTATCAATGTAGTCTTTTTATTAACTACTTAAAAAAGAAAAAGGGATCATATCAATACAGGTTAAAACAGAATTCGATAAATTTCAGCAGCCATTGTTAATAAAATCTAGGTAAGATAAAAACAAAAGATGATTGCTTAGATACATAAAGATTATTTACTAAAAACAACAGCAGATCTGACAGACATGGAAAATCATTTTAGTTAAAATCAGGACGTATTCAGGGATGCCCACTATTACCAATATTAAACATTGCATATGCTAGAACCTCCAAGGTCATAAAACAAGAAAATAAAATGACTGGTATAAACATCAGAAGAGGCAAAACTCTCTTTTTGCTGGTGCCGTGATTGTATATCAGGAAATTTAAGGAACTCTAGTCAGAAACTTGTCGAATGAAAAAGATAACTTGGAAAGATGGCTAGATATAAGTATATAATATCAATCACTTTTTTATTCTAGCAATAATTAAGCATTTTTATTTCTCAAGATTGAAATTCCGGAGAGGAAGCATCTGCGTTCTAGCTTAGATCACTTCCTATCCATTGGAC
>NW_007730064.1:188729-191937 GCF_000696425.1 Galeopterus variegatus
AAAAAAAAAGTCCATACACTGTAACCATATATTGGGAGTCAAGGGTCCAGGTTTCAAGAGGCTGAATCTAAATTCCTCACCTGGTTCTTCTGAAAAGACTCCCAAACTCTTTTCCATTGCCCAGTCCCTCTTTAGCTATTCCACCCTACCTCCCAACTGGTTGTTTCTTTGTCCCCTGCACAAGCCTTGCACATCCTTTGTTATTCGCTCATTCATTCCCCCCACTAAACATGTTCTTTTCCTTGTTCTCTCATGTAATCTTGATTCATCCTATAGAGCTCTTTTTATGTTCTCATCAGATGTTTGTTCCATTACCCAAGCCCTGACCCCTTCTCCAAAC
Organism: Galeopterus variegatus; assembly: GCF_000696425.1. NCBI lineage: Eukaryota > Metazoa > Chordata > Mammalia > Dermoptera > Cynocephalidae > Galeopterus > Galeopterus variegatus. Next base: position 189,070 of record NW_007730064.1, read on the forward strand.
CACAGGAGTTCTAGGACCCCACTCCACCAAAGGCTGGAAGTCCCACCAGCTGTTATAGTCTCTTCACTCCTGGGATCAAAGCACCCAGTTCTCTTCTCCACATCTGTACCTGCATCCCTGTGACATCTGTGCCCATGAAACTGGAAGAGGAGAAGGAACCAGGACCCTTTCTTCCCAGACCACATACATCATTTAGCCTTCTCTCAGAGTTTTTCTCTATCTCTGTCATGGGAATAGTGAGCCAAGATTTGAGGACCAGATTTTTTTTTTTTTTTGGGTGTGCTGTAATAGATTTTATTTTTTCATTCAGAGATACAAGGTTCAATCTAACCAATTCCACCCTCTTTCCAAGAGGATGCTTTGTCTCCTTCACTGTTTCAACTCTGCACAGGACATTGGGCCATGTAAGTGGGTCTTTGTTCATCCAAACAAAACTATTTTGAGTTCTCTCCCTTATGCTTTTGCTGTTGCTATTCCTGTTCTCCAGAATGCTCTTCCTTCTCTCTTTTTTCACTGCTAACTCCTAATTTTTATGTGTTTGTTCAGGTGTCACCTCCTCTGGGAAGTCCTTTCATAATTTGCTATCTCATTTGGCTTTTTTCTTTTCTAATTCCATTAACTTACCAGCTCTCGTCTCTCTCTATGAGGATGCAGGTGAACTGTTAGACTGTCACGCATTTCTTCCTTGTATCCTGGGCCCCTCCCTCCATTTCATTCACCTGTGTATTCTGATCTCGTTTGAACATCAAGCTGATCCTACTTCCTAGACCTTAAAACAATCACTCTCCCTGTTAGATAATTTAATAAAATAAGAACCTCCAGGAATTCTTCAACTTCCTGAAGAGGATTCCTAGAAGGGGACACAAAGTTGGTCCTGCAAACTTGTACCTCTGTGACTTTCGCTTTCTCTTGGTTTTTCCCTGACAGGTCCCCCTGTACACCCATGGGACAACTTAGGTGTCGGTGCTCCAAAGGGGACTACCTACTAAAATCAGTCACACCCAATTATTAGAGAAGTTTAAGTGACTAGTCTTTGGATGATAATTTTGTTTTAAAAGAAAACCGGAGGGAGAGTAAAAAATATCTCATGCCAGAATTACAGGAAAGCATCAGTTGGAGGGGTATTTTGGGGTGAGCAGGGTGTTATCAGCAAGGTTCAGCCTGCTCTATGTAAAGGACTGGAGTCTCTACCTGGGATGCATGAGGACAGCTCTGCCTGGTATGGAGGTTGGATTGGAGGCAGCTTGGGACTTCTGGATTTGGAGATTTAGAGGATAAGTCGATGCACTATCCATGTACCGACTATGTGATTGTAAGTAGTTCCTGTGACCTCTTTAAACCTAAGTGTAAAATGAGGACGACAATACGTATCTTATGCATATGGTCAGGCTGTTACAAGAAACAAATGAGGAGAGAGCTGTAAAGCCCTAGGAGTCAATGTAGTGCAGTGGTGGAGCATGAGGGTTGCTGAGTCTGGTTGATTGGGTTAAAACTCTGAGCCTGACACTAATTAAGTTTTAAGGACCTTATGCAAGTTTTTAATCTCTGCATGCTTCAATTCTGTATCCATATAACAAGGGGAATACAGAACCTTTCTCATAGGGTGGTTTATAGATGAGATAAATAATTGATGCGAGGTCACATATGTGAGAGCACATCCGTGCATGGCAGGTAGCACTCGGTGAACGAAGCTGTCATCATCAGAGTTGCAGAGCACTCTGCGTGAATGTAGGGGCTCCATGACACAGAGAAGAGCCAGTCTAAGCCCCTTTGCCTTTCACTAAAGGATCAAGACTTATTGCTTTTCCTCTTTATGAATGGACCCATGGAATTAAAACCCAGTGCCAGGTTTTTCCCCCTAGTATCTATGTTTGCTTTCTCTGTTTTGCTTCCTTGCCGACCCAAGTGCAGAACTTGACCTTCCTTCTGACTTCCACAAGACATTTCACACCCCTTGTGAATTCATGATTTTTGTAGACTCTACCAAAAATCTGGGGACTCTCAGGGAGGATCATTCTGGGCAGCACACACAGTTGCCCTCGTTCCCCCACTCCCCATCTTCTGTTCCCTCCCCCTCCCCTTGTCTCACCTCGTGTCTCTTCTTGTCCTTCTGTCTTCCTCCCTCACTTTCCCCTTTCTGTCTTTCTTCTTTCCCCTTTTTCTTCTTTCCCTCCATGTCCCCTCCCTCTTCTCCTCCAGCTCTCCCCTGTCCCCACCTCTCCTCTCCTCTCCTCTCCTCCCTTCCACCTTTTCTCGGCCTTTCCCCACCCCTCATTCCCTGCCCCCACCTCTCTCCCTCCTATCTTCCTCTCCCCTTCCATCTTCCCTCCCCTCTCTCTTCCACTCACCCCTATTCCTCTCTGTAGTTTTCACTCTCTTTTCCTCAAGTGGGCTTATTGAAGCATCTTTATTGTTTTAACAAAGGCAAGCTTTTCTGTAAGGAAAAAAAAATTATACCAGCTTGTAAGAGAGCATTTTTTCCTCATTATGGATAGGGTATTAGGACTGGAAGTGTCTTCAGAGATGAAGTAGCTCAGAGATCCTCAGGCATGGCTACTTGGTCATGATATCCTGGGCAGCATTAAAAAAAAAAGCCAGGCCTTGCCCCCGGTGATTCTGGGTCAGAAGGGAAGCATGGGGCTTGGAATGGCACTTGGGTGGGGTGTGCCAGAATGTATTTATTTTAACTCAGGAAAACTTGGATTGCAGTCCTAATTTCACCACTTACTAACAAGACGATTTTGGTTGAGCTGTTACAACTTCCAGAGCCTCAGTTATATCTGTAAGATGTTGAAAATAATATCCTGTCCTCCTCAAATAACAAGCAGCCATCAGCAGATCGACCAGCACATAGTGGGCATTCCAAAT
>NW_007730064.1:191980-193533 GCF_000696425.1 Galeopterus variegatus
AAAAAAAAATTATACCAGCTTGTAAGAGAGCATTTTTTCCTCATTATGGATAGGGTATTAGGACTGGAAGTGTCTTCAGAGATGAAGTAGCTCAGAGATCCTCAGGCATGGCTACTTGGTCATGATATCCTGGGCAGCATTAAAAAAAAAAGCCAGGCCTTGCCCCCGGTGATTCTGGGTCAGAAGGGAAGCATGGGGCTTGGAATGGCACTTGGGTGGGGTGTGCCAGAATGTATTTATTTTAACTCAGGAAAACTTGGATTGCAGTCCTAATTTCACCACTTACTAACAAGACCATTTTGGTTGAGCTGTTACAACTTCCAGAGCCTCAGTTATATCTGTAAGATGTTGAAAATAATATCCTGTCCTCCTCAAATAACAAGCAGCCATCAGCAGATCGACCAGCACATAGTGGGCATTCCAAATTGTTTCTTTTCTCCCTTCCTCTGGTAACAGTACAGAATCCTGGTTACCTCCCTAAACACACAGGATGACAGTAAAGGAAAGACGAGACATTTTTGTGCCTATAGTGCATCTTGGAAAGGGAGAAGGGCTGTTCAGCATCAATGTTTCCACTCAGACACCTACCCAGCTGCCTCCAAACTTTGTCATGGGAAGTTGCAGACACCAGCATAAAGTCAGCAAATAACAATAAACAACACTTATTCTGAATTCACTCTCCCAGAACTATTTCAGTTAATCTTCATGACAACCTCATGAAGTAAATGCTATTATTATTTTTAACCACATAGACTTGGTAAAATGTCTGCAGGCAGAGCTTTATTTAGGCTACTATTCGCATATCTGGATCATTTACCCCGTCTTTGTCTACATTTTCAGATCCCAAATAAGTACCAAGGGGTCTTGGGCTCATTCCAGACCTAATGTATTGAGCACCTAATTAGAGAAAAGCCAGCAGCCAGCGTGAGGAGCCAGGAGAAAGAACCAAAGTAAAGTCACCATTGTCTGGGGCGCATTCTCATTTGCTCTTTGAAGCCCCAGACCACTGGTGGTCGAGCCCTGCTGCTCTTCTTAGGGATCCCTGGATCAGGTTTGCCTCCAAACCTTAGCTCCAGAAGCTTCCTTCTTCCCCCTAGTGGGGGGCTCTGGCCCTATCCCTCCCTCCCCTCTCAGAGTTGTGGGAAAGGCCTCTCTCAATCCGCAGGATCCCAGGGTTCACACATGGGAGACTTGACACTGGCTTATTCTTTGAGGAAGAGGAACACTTGTGATTTCATGGTAACAATGTCCTGATTTTGGTAAGTCTGGGGACTTGAGGCTAGAGCTGCTTTGTCACAAGTCTCACTTGCATATGCTCTGCGGTTCTACCCCCACCCTCAGCCAGTTTATCTAAATTGTGCTCTTTTCTTTTTTTTCTTCCTCGACCATTTAATTTTATCCTTAAACTCATGGTTTGAATAATACCCTAGTTAGTTATGCTCACAGAGACTGGTTTATGAACTCTGTCTAGCAGGCAGTAAGGTGAAGGGGTGGGAGAGGGATGCATGCAGCCTACTTGTGAGAGAAGGGAAAAGACATGCATAATTTTTTTT
>NW_007730064.1:193990-209376 GCF_000696425.1 Galeopterus variegatus
TTTTTTTTGTTTTTATAAAAAATAAAAAAAGAAGAACCAGACAGGCAGGGAGAGAAGAGTGTGTTGAGGGAGATGAAGGGTGTACTCTGATGGGAACAGATTGCCCAAGAGGTAGGTGGGTGGCAGAGAGTAAAAATAACCAAGGAGTGACCAAGACTGCATTTTCTTTGAAACATTCACACTTTAGGGATATATTGAAAGTGCTAATTTTGTTGGCATGTTGACACCTCCTCCTAATTAATGAAGGGTTTATTAGGAGGATGACTGAGGGGAGCACGCTGCTTGCAGACAAAGAGAGAAGGAAGAGTATGCTGAACCTGCTCAGTGTGGCCGTTACGACCGCGTGAGGTGCCACTGGGTGTGTGGTTACTTGTGGGCGAGCTGGAGCAGAAGCCCTTCTGCTGGGCTCCTTTCCTTCCAGCTAGATGTGCTTGTGGCTGCCCTCCCTAGTCCCCCAGTACAGAGGCACAGCACCCAAACAGGTCCAAATTGGCTTTTGGATCCCAGCTCTGTCTCCAATTCACTATGGTGAACACGTTAAAGGGGACTCTGTGCAGGTCAGAGGCCCCAGACTCTGGCCTTCTAAGGAAAAGGAAAGTAAATTCTCATGACTCTTACATCCTTTTCAAACAAAGTTTCTGCACTGAGACCTCCCATCCTGGCTGCACCCGGAGCAGCAGCTCTGGCTGCTAGTCTGCCATTCTGGGTCCCAAGCATCACCTCTGATTGTTCATCTTTTTCACCCACAGGATGCTCATCATCCCAGGAACTTGGACAGAGCAAACTTGGGTGCTGACATTTTAGCCTTTGTGGGCCAGTTTTCTGAGATCAGCAGGAGGGGAGGTCCAGAGGAGTGTATTTAAGTGCTTTTCAGACTTTGAATAGCTAACTCCATTTTGTGGAAGAGACACTCTACTTGATAGGTCTCCCAACCCCCCTTCCATCCATCCACCAAAGCCAAACATTTGCCCTTCCAAGTCCCTTATGCAGCCCATTATATATGCAGTGTAAAGCAGTCAAGAGCATGGGCTCTGGAGGCTGACTGGGGGTTAATTCTCCCCTCAACTCTGCCACTCACCAGTTTGAGTTGTCTTAGGGAAGTCACAGAACATCTCTGTGTTTCTATTTCCCCATCTGTACATGGAAACCTTAACAACATTCACTTCAAAGGATGGTTGTGAAAGTTAATGAGGTAACAGATCTAAAGATATTAGTACTGTGGCTGGTACATACTAAGCACAAAATAAATAGCATTACAAGGATCAACTTTCCAAAAGCTTTCATTTGCAATTTATTGGCGATGTCCTTATATACTGGGCTGCACAGAACTTTAAAGATCATCCTTCAATAAATGAGAAAATCGAGTCATGTAAAACTTTCCCAAGGTTTACAGCTAAGAAAAGATAAAATTGTATCCAGAGCCTCGGTCTTCTGGTTCTGGTTTGTTTATTTGTTTGTTTCCACACTTATACTATGTCTTAGCATCCTTCATCCTCTCTGCTAGTGCAACAGGGTGCAGAGGAGAGAGAAGAATGTCACGTAGCTGTATCACACTCCAAAGATGTGTGCCTCACAGGATACAACCTTTGACTGGGAATGTCACCATGCCTTGTGATCATGGATGAATCAATTTACCTGAACTTTAATTCCTCCACCTTTAAGTGGAACATGATGACTATTTCTCTTTACGGGTGCAACTCAGGTATTTATTATGTACCAAAATTAGAAACTCAGAATGAAATATCAGTAAGGGCTGATGATGGAATATTTTTAATCCAGGAGAAAGAGAAACATATTCTTTCCAACACTGTGAAAAGGTGGTGGGTGGTGAGGTGTGGAAACCTTGTGTCTTATAAGAAGAAAACAGAAGAGGTTGAGTTACGTCTTTAATTATTCTTTTGTTGTTTCAGATTTGGAGGTTGTCTTTTTAACAAAATGAATAATGCAACTAGCTGTTATGGAAAGATGTTAAATTTTGATGATGTTGAAATGTGAGACTGGGATCCTCTATATGAGGAGATCTAATCTCCCTTTTCAAAGACACAGTTCCTCCATGAGGGTACAGTTTCATGTGTGTTCTCTCATGGACCCAGACCTGCTCCCATTGACTAGAAACTCTCTCCTAGCCTAGACTGCTGCTGAATAGGTGATATAGACCATTTTCCAAGGCAAATCCAAAGAAAGTGATGGCTTCCTTTGTTTCTCCTAATTCGTCAGCCTGGCTAGGATCTACCCACTCCTGCTCTCTCTTCCTGGCACCACTAATTCATACATCTATTCCACAACTCATGCCAAGAGGCTGGTTACATTGTAAATTGTCCCTTAATTTGTTAAATAATAATAGTGTGGATGGCATTTTCATTTTAATCCAGAGCTCTCAAGACTCCTTCAAAATTCAACTCAATCTGAAAAGGTGTAATATCAGGCATTGCATTTTACTGACTCTAAAGGAAATATTTATGTGCGAGTAGACTTCCCTGGTGATTCTTAAACTAGCAGATGTCACCCTTGGTGCTGGGATATATTGATGTGTCGTGATTAGTTGTGAAGTTGTCACATGTAATATGTTACTAAATAATAATTCCTACACTGAAATTTTGCCAAAGATTTACTAAAAACTTAAATCAGAGCAGGTTCAAGGTTATTGCTAAAATAACATCATTTTTACCTACTCGCATTTTGACATGCTTTTTGGAAATTCTTTGCCAAGGGAGTGTGCCCTGTATATGAATATCATTTATCATGGTGGTTGCACTGGGGAAAAAAAGAATATATTAACTTTCACCTCCTCTATGCTAACAAATATCTGATCTTCATTTTCACAGACCCTCAAGGAATAGAACTGAGGTTATTGAGTTTCTCCTTAGCAGATGAGGCAAGAAAAGACATCTAGGAGATCTCCTATCTTAACACTCCTCTTTTCCTCTCATTTAATTGGATAAGAAAGAGACAGCGTAATATAGTGGAAAGATCACAGTAATATTAACATTTAACACACTGTGCGGCCTTGAACAAGTCACTCAACATCTCTGAGCTTTAGTGTTCTCATTTGCAAAATGGGGCTAATAATAGTGCCTACATTTAGAGGATGAGAACTAAGATACATGAAGGTCCTAGCACAAAACCAGACACCCAGTGCCTTTGTTATTATGACAGTTACAGGGTCACTCTTGTTGCTATGATTTTAAATCTCCCTCCAATGCCTGGTAAGAATAATATGTATATTTCATCTGTGTGAGAATACAGACTCAGTATCTAACCGTTCACAAGAGACAACTGTGCCTCCCTCAGAGCTTGGTACTTAAAGTGTCAAAGAGTATCTACACTCCAGGTACGTGTTGGATAATTCAGTCAGAATCTGCTGCAATCCGGCACCTGCCAGAGGCTTGCCTAAGGCATCTGATATTATTTTTTAAAAATTTATTTAACACATGCCCAAATAACTCTCGTAGTATATACTATGGGCCCAGTACTGTTCTAAGTGCCTTAGGAATATTAACTCATTTAATCCTTACAAGAACTCTATGAGGTAGGTATTACCACCCCCATTTTACAAAAGAGAAAACTTAGGCACAGAGAGATTAAGCAACTTCTTCAATATCACAGAGCTAGTAAGTGGTGAAGCAGGATTTAAACCTAGATGGTTTGGCATCAGAGTTTGAGACCTTATTACCACCCCCATTTTACAAAAGAGAAAACTTAGGCACAGAGAGATTAAGCAACTTCTTCAAGATCACAGAGCTAGTAAGTGGTGAAGCAGGATTTAAACCTAGATGGTTTGGCATCAGAGTTTGAGACCTTTACTACTATACTACATGAGAAAGACTATCCAACAGTCATGTTCACCAGCTATTCTTACAGACTCATCAAGTTTTTTCTCTGAGCTTAGTAAAATGATCAGAAAGCAAGAGACCCAACCATGTAACTTCAGGACCCCCTTCCTCCATCCTGACAATTTAATGTCCAGCTCTCAGTGCCTGAGTCACCTGTTTAGATGGACATTCTGTGTCAGACAAATTTCTGGCATGTATTGTCTTCCATGTTACTCAATAGCCCTAACATGAAAACCCATGTGATAAAGTATATATGCAGTTTCTGCAAGGGATTTTCTCAGCTTTACTTGACATGAAATAATAGCTATGGAGTCCATACAGTTCTCTTTTTACTTACATTGCTGTGACTCTTGGGCTTCTGTGTCCAGGTGCAGTCACCCTCTCTGCCCAAATACCTGCTGATATTTACTTTTTTCTGCTTGTTTTAGAGGACATCTGCTGTTTTTGTCCCTGATTGTTCTGTTTTGCTTATTGATTAATCATATATAATACCTCTGAATCTCTTGGATGTAGGGAGAGTATAAACCATAAGCCAATAAGAGGCTTATGATGATTTTCTTACCACATAGAATGTTTCAAGGTGTGTGGACTAAAGCAGAAGGGAGATGAAAAAAAATAATGAGAAATTATAATATCTATTATGAATAGCTACTGTTTGCGCATTGCTTACTTTGCACTGACACTGTGCTAAGTGCTTTAAATACATTATCATTTCTTAATCCTTGCAGACATAGCTAATAAGTAATAGGGCCCTAATTCAAAACCTAGTCTTTCTGACATTAATGCCTGTCCTGGTAAACTACTACACGACACTATGTATAAATTTGGTTCAGACACCCTTCTCACATTTTGCCCTAATAAAGCAAAGTGCTTTTTCTCTTTTTTATTTCAGATGATGAGAGTTGAATATAAACCTTTTTGTTAGTAACACACCATCATCAGTAATGCAAGACCTCCCTGGTTTTATTTTTCTCCTTTATCCCTAATAATACCTTATGTCTCCCTTCTCCAGAGACACCCATTACCATAGTTTATATATATAATACACAGATACCCTTGTAGACATGTAATGTAATTTTGTTGTTATGCATTTAAATTTATATTACTGACAGCATGTTATATATCTTGATGTGTTTCTTACTTTTTTCATTCAATACTATGTAAGATCTTTTCGCATTACTATGTTTTCATTTAGTTTGGTCATCATAACTGCTGGGCAGCATTCCACTGGGTGCATCCACTATGTCTTTGTTTCTATTCTTCTAGTGCTGGAACTCTGCTTCAGTGCTACTACTACCAATAGTGTGATACACAGCCCCGATCAAGAATTTCTTGGGGATATATGAGTACTCCCTGGAGTGGTGTTGCTGAGTTACAGGGCATATGCACGCTTAATTATACCAACACTTCCAGATTGCTTTCCAGAACAGCTGTACCAGTTTAGACTCCCACCAGCCACAGACAAGAATAAGTTCCAAACTGTTCACATCCTTGACAATACTTGGCATTACCCACCTTTGCAATCATTGCCATTTGACATGTATAAAATTGTATTTCATAAGTTAAGGTCTTGTGCAAGTTTGGAAGAGTTGATTTGAGCTTGAGAATGCCACTGAGGCTGCTTAGGATAGCTTAGATGGGATGCTGATTAAATAGATACAGGGGCAGAGGAGCAGCAGGCTTTCTTTTGAGCCCTCCTAGCAATTGCTTTATGTGTCTCTTATGACAACTAACATTGCTTTGCTCCATGCAGAAGTTATTTGTGTAGTTGTCTCCAGTGAGCACCGTATGGGTTGTAAACTGTGTCTTTCTCCTCATCTTTCTTTGCCCTGCAATGCTTTGTTGTAGCAAGACCCCACTAAGTATTTTCTGACATGCACTGTCTATGTGATTACTGGAAGGAACTGCCTGCCCCTAAGAGGCCATTGGCCAGGAAAGGGTGGGTTGGCACTAGGTGTAGAAAGCTGCAAATGATCCCCTTCTATTCTAATAAGGTGATTCAGTCTATTTTTCCTTACTTTAACCAGAAGTACTTTCATTAGTATAGATGAACTATATGAACTCCTCTGGTAAAACTAGACTTTTAAGCATACAAATTTTTTCTTTTCTCTAAATTGGCAACTGAAAATTATGCCAGGCTATTGATTCATTGTCTTCTCTGGTAACCTCCTGGCTGGACTTGGGAAGTTCTTAGAGACAGCAAACACTTTTTTGCTCATCCAGAGACTCAGGTCTCAACCATGCTGGCCAGAGTGGATGATGTCTTTCATAATGCATGAGTGTTTATTTAACAAACAGCTACACTTTCTAATTAAACTATTGTTGAATATACAAAGAGTGTAACCTTACTCTCAGGGCTGGGTACTCACTGGCTCTTCCAAGGTGCTGAACCCATGGACGTCTAGGGCATGGCATGCTGTGGGACTTATTAAATGAGTGGGCTGAGTCAGAGGGCCCACCTCTGTTGAATCATTCAGAAGCTGAAGTCCACACAGAATTTCTCATTATGCCAAACTCTTCAAATGCAGGCAGGTCTAGAGACACTTGTTCTGAAATCTGGGAGTATAGATTATTTGAGATAACTTCCTAGAGGAAGCTCCCTACCATGTATGGCTTTAAGGGATAATCAGTAATTCCTGTAAATCCCATCCTATCACTTTCTGAGCTACCCTGAAATATAGTTGCATTTAGGTTTCAGGTCTTCATTTACAGAGCTAGCTCCCTAAAAGATTAGACATGTTTCAGGGGAATGCTTTTTCAGGATGTTTTATTTTCCCCATCATGGTGATTGTATTAGTCATCTTAGGCTTGATTATGCTGCAGTAACAAGTTAACTCCCAAATCTTGGTGTCTTAAAAAAACATAGGTTTCCTTCTAACTCATATTACATGCCTAACACTGGTAACATGGGGGGCTGTGCTTATCATAGACATTCAGGGACCTAGGCTGTGAGAAGCTCCACCATTGTATCTCAACATGAGTTTTTAAGGCTTTGTACAACAGAGAAAGAGAACAAAAAACATATAAAGGGGGAGTGGATATAATAGAGAATATTACTAATGTCTACCACCATGATACTGGGCATGAGAAAATGGTGACAGCTTTGATTGATACCAGAAAATTACATCCAATGAGCATCATATATATAACCTTGAAGAGAAGAGAAACATAGATTCTTAAAATGTAACTATCTCAGAGGGGACCTAAGCTGGTGGATTCAAATTATACATCTTGGTGTTCTATAGGTTCATGCCATCGGGCACACAGAGGGAAGAAGTGAAGATCTAAGATGGAATCTTGCCCACACATCTCCTTCAAGTAGGGTGGCATTGCTTTTACAGCATATACTTCCAAAATGGTATGATTTCCAATCCTGCACTACCAATCAGTACCCTGAACACTCTCCCCAGAACATACTCCAATTTGTCATTGATCCTTCTTAAATTTAGCACTCAGCTGTGAACACATTCTTCCATTCATAGTCTCATCAGTGTAGAAGCCAGAGGACATGCTGGTTTTCCTAGCTTTGGATTCTGTATTTTGCCAGTTAACATTTCATTCATCATTCTGACAATCATATTACAATTTGACTCATTATAAGCCTTATATGGGTTTCTCTAATCCAAGAAGGCATATAAATTAAAAAAGAAAATAGTATATATAGGTTGTGGTAGATTGTACTTTTCAAAGATGACCACAATAATATTTCTGGTCCCACACACTCTTCTGTGATGTATCCCTGAAACTCTCTCAATATGATCAAGAGATAGAATCTCTTTCTCTGCCCTCTTGAATCTGGAGAGGCCCTTTGATGACTTTGGCCAATTGGGTATGATGGCTTAGAACCAAGGCAGTTCTGGGAGTAGCTCTTGACTTACTGGCCTGGCAGCTTCTACTTTCTCACTTTTGGAAGTCAGTTGCCATGTAAGAAGTGTGACCACCAAGAGATCACTATGCTGTGAGAAGCCCATGCTTGATGGAGAGACCTGGGTGAATGAGACACAGCATGGAGAAAGAGAGAGGCCAAAGAGGCCCCAGGTGTGTGGGCGAAGAAGCCATGGTGGACTTCCTGCCCACCTGAGGCTTCACATGACCCCAGCCCCAGCTACAATTGACTGTAGCCTCGTGAGAGGCCCTTAGATTTAACCACCCAGTTGACCCCAGCCAACTCACAGGACCATGAGAAATAATACATTGTCTTAAGCTACTACATTTTGGGATAGTTTGTTATGAAGCAATAGATAACAGAATAGAATTTGATATCAGAAACAAGTTCTTAAGATTCTTAAATATTTTGTCTAACAAAGTCAAGAAAATAATGACCTTATGACCCTAAGTCATGTTTCTAGTTGATTCTATGAGGCATTACCTTAATCTTTCTTAGGTCTTAACAAAGTGTCTTAGGTCATACCTTTGATCTGAATGTAATCCTCGGGCTGCATTTTGTAGGAAGGGTCCTAAATTTCATCTATTCCATAAGCCCATTTCTTATTTTCAACACTCTTTTTTTGACTGGAAAGACTGGGGATGAAAAATACTTCTGTTTTTAAACATGTCAAGTCCTGACTCCTCACATTTTCTATAAATTCTGTTTGAAAATTAAACATTTCCTTTCTTGCATCATCTCTATTTGTACCTTATTGTAAAAAGATAGGAGAAACTAGTTAGCACTTCTGATAATCTGCCTGGAAATTTCCTTAGCCAGTTCCACCAATTTGTGGAGTATACTTCAATTTTCAGGGGACTTCAGCTGACAGTTTTGCTAAACTTCCTGCCAGTTTCTAACACTTGCCATCTTTTCTCCAGCCTCCGGTAACAATTTCCTCACTGTTCTCCCAGCTTCCACTAACATACTTCTGAGGCCCTTCAATCTCTGTTTCCTGTCTGGTCCCAAGGCCAATGCTATACTGTAGGTTTTCATTTGGGCAGCATTCCACTTAAATTAATTTCTGTTATAATTATTTATTGTGCCATAATTAAATGCTCCAAAACTTAGTGGATGAAGACAATAGGCTTTTTATTATGTCTCACAATTCTACAGGTTGGTGATTATTTAGGTGTTTTTCTACTCTATGTGATATCAGTTGGGGCTGCAATTATTTGGTATCTTGATGAGCTGGGACATCCAAGGTATCTTGTTCACATACATGGCTGGCAGTTGATGAGAGAACTCAACTGGACAGAACCTACACGTGACCTTTCTAGGTGACCTAAGCTTCTCACAGCAGAATGGCTAGGTTCTGAGAGGAGCTATTACAAAAATGAACATTCTTAGAAAGCCAGGCAGAAACTACAAGCCTTCTTATGATCCATCTTCAGAAGTCACTTGGTGTCACTTCCACTGTATTCTGTCGATCAAAAACAAGTCACAAAGCTATCCCATACTCATGGTTAGGGGACTATACAAAGGCATGAGTACTAAGCGTTATGGTTTATTGGGGGGCCATCTTTGGAGACCAGCTACCTAGGCAGATAGAGACATGGTGATGGGAATATGTTTGATATAAATGTCATTAATTTGAACTGTGCTAGGTCTGATTATTGGTTGACAAGTTGTCCTTATTCTGGAGCTTAGGTGAAGGAAATAAGTGGTGAATTAGGCCTTATCTAGAGCTATCCCCTGAGAAGTAACCATGTCCAATCATCAGTGGACAAGGCTTGCTGGCCATTACGCACAGGTAACTTTTAGACTCTTACCATGTTTTTTCCACAGTGGCATAAAACAATTTTTTTAATTGAGACCTATTGAGATGCACTGACAGATCATTTCCTTTCCTTTTGTGTCTGGCCCATCTACTTCCATGTAAATGCCTTATAAAAATAAGACCTGGGATTTTAAGATGGTTGTGTAGGAGCAAAAGAGAACTGGGATGATATCCTTCTCTTTTACCTGCCCTTCAATGTTCTCAGTGTCAACAGTGTGTGGTTCCAAAGGCAGAGCAGAAATGGCTTAGAATCCTATAGCAGTGGGTTTGGGGAGCGGGGCCCTAGGGAACTGGCAAAAGGAAGCCGAGCTGGACAGTGCTTTCAGTCTGTGAAAGTGGCTTTCAGCTTTGAGGCAGCAACAGTAATATTTCATGTCTTCCGTGGTGTCTCCTACCTTTAAATGTCAGTCTCTGCAGCCGTCTTATCTCCTGGAGCACATTTCAATTAGGTATTCCAAATCGCACTCTTTTCTTCCAGGACAAATATGCCAGAGGTGATATTTACTGTAACAGCAGCATTTTAAATACTTAGGGGGAAATGGCCTAGTGAATAACAGTTTCTCCCTTATAATAATAATAAAACACAATAATGGAGAGAGGAGGTGAATTCTGGCTTTGATGCCAGTAACTGGCTGATTTAAGTGAACATCTTTTGCCTCCACCCTCTTTTGTCCCCCTCCCCTTATTCCTGCCTCAGTGTGAAGGTTATAAAGTTTGGCTCTGTTAAGAGCAGTCTCACACTCTTCTTCACTGGAGGCTCACGAATGCCTCCCAGAATGTCTGGTTGTCTGTTGAGCGACAATTGAGCTCCTATTTCATCTGCTACCTGTTCCCTCCGTTGTTTTGAGAAACGTTTGCATGAAATCAGAATCTCTACTTTTTTAATAATTTACCAGGTACCACTGCTTACTCCTCACCTAAGGGACTTTTTCAGCTCTTGAAGAAACATCACCAACCTCACCTGAAGGTGGCATGTGGTTGAGCAACTTATGTATCACACGTTTCCTCCTTGGATTCAAGTCTCAGTTCCTTGGCCTGGTGTTGAGGGTTTTTCAGTCTGGTCTGCATTTCTTAGCTCACCTCCTACTGGCCCTTATGTCCGCTGTTCACTGGGATGTTGTCTTCATTGCCTCCCTAGCAGGTTTTGCATATTCCTCCATCCAAACCTTGTGCAGGCCCAGTGTGGTGCTTGGCACAGGGTGGTAGTGGGGTCTCAGTCAATATTCTCCTCTGTAGGCCATTCGGGGTGAAGCAGACCAGGCAGAAAACGTGGGGTTATGGGGAGAACTGGCTGGAAAGAGGCAAGAGCCCACAACAAAGCAGGCCCTGTGCTTGCCCCAGCCCCGCCTTCCTCCCTCTGCCTCCATGCCCTCCCATTTTGCCCTGTGCTTCCCAGGTGGCTGCACACCGGTAGCTCCAGCCTCCGGCGGCTGCTGCCCTCTGCTGGAAAAAAGCTTCACTTGGTGTGGCATGTGTTCATCTCTGTACTGGGAAACCGGCCTTGCTGCAAACCAAGTCCACAGGGGCTAGTGTGTGCTGTGGCTCAGGGGAAGGCAGAAAGATTCGAAAAGCCCCTTGCACCAAAGCTTCTCCTGGATGGCCTCAGCTGGGCACAGGTCTTTGGAATTCAGCCTTTAGGGATTCATTGCTTTGGATGCTTCGTGTTTTCTGTTCAAGAGGAGCATTCCTGGGGGTGGTGACTCTTGGATCCTCCTTATCTGATAGGATATTGCATATTGAGATCTTCTACCGTGGCTGATGCTTAAACACTGGTGGCTTTAGTGACTGTGTTAGCTAGACACATTCTTTCTTGAGGGAAGGTGACAGAGGGAAGTTGAGTGTTGAGGGGGCTGTAGATGGATGGGCCTGGAAATCTCTTGGCTCAAAAGGAGCCATCACAGAGTGGGGTTTCTGAGTGACCAGGAGGCAGCAGAATAGGAACAAGTGGGTGGGAGTGGGGAATGTGGTCCATTACGGAGGAAGAGTGCATAGGAAGGTAGGTCATTAGCCAGCCTATGCTACCTCACAGCTTTCCCCAGAGCTGGCAATGTCAGTAAACTGTGCCCAACTGGCTTCAGAAGGTGGAGGGAGAAGAGGATCCCCGTCTTCAGCAGGTCTACAGGTGACCCTGGCATACCTCTGGATCTTCCTCCTAGAGTGCAGCCCCGCCAGACAGGAGCTATGACCTCGCTGACCAAAGTAATTCTACTTGCGGGGTTTGTTTTCCTTCCATGAGCTCCTGCCAAGACTCTTGGTTAGAGCTAATGGGGCTCCCCCAGCCAGCGAGTGTCTCCTAGTGATGTGGGTAAACAGTGCCAGGCAGGAAATAGGTTTCCTGTTCTTAATGGGTTTGTTAAACCTCTCATTGAGTGGGGTTTAAATGGCTTTCTCATGAATAATAATAAGAGTGAGCAAGCATTATTATTACTAGAAGTAGAAAAATTGTGAGGCCAGCCCTGACTGCTCCTTCCTATTTTAACCCTGCCAGTTTGGAGGTCCCTTGTTCTCCGGGTGTCCAGGGATGGTTGGTGAGTAACTCTAGGACCAATGATTGGGGGAGATGGCAGAATTTTTCTTTCTTGCCTTCAGCTTCTCAATTCCAAGCCCTTTCCCATTTTTACCGTGTTTCCTCCTCCCTTGTTCCTTTCTCTTAGAGTTCTCAAGCTCTCGTCCCATCAGAGAAGATGGAACTACAAACTCTTGTCTCTCAATTTTAGTTAGGGTTGAAAGCCATGGACAAAGGTTCTAGGGTTAAATTTAGGTGTCAGGGAGAGACGATGTTAGAGTGGATGCTGGAGGAGCTCAGTTAGAAGTAGGGCTCATGTTCTTATCTCTAGTACTATGGTCTGAATGTTTGTGTCCCCCCCCCCAAATTCATATGTTGAAACCTAATCACCAATATGATGGTATCATGAGGGGGGCTGTCGGGTTGGGTCACAAACCCTTCAAGCCCGTTGTGTAGATTGGGTCACAGATCCCTTGTTGTGCTGGGTAATAGACCTCTCATATGCAGGTCATGAGCTAGGTATTGGAAAAGATCCTGGGAGCCATGGGTAAAGTTTATAGGCTTTATTCAGATGTGAGCTCTAGTAACTAGCAGCAGCCTGCAGCAGCAGCCACCCTGGTGGCCTCCAGGGGCATCCCAGGGGTACTGCGGATCAGAGCCTTTTCTCCTTTATACTTAAGTCAGATAACAAGGGAACACCTGAGTGTGAGTCAGATAACCAAGGAACACCTGAGTGCACATGCACAGTTAATGTATCTACATCAGACAATAGCCCGGGCATGTGTACACAGTTAACCATATTTACAACAGTCACATTAAGTCATGCTCAGCAAGATTCTGAACAGCTGAGGGAGCCTGACCATTTGTTTCATTTTCCGTATAGGGACCTTTTGGGAGGTGATTAGGTCATGAGGGCAGAGCACTCATGTTTGGGATTAGTGATCCTGTAAAAGAGATCCCAGAGAGCTAGATCTTACCTTGCCCCATGTGAGGACACAGCTAACAGGTAGTGAAAACATGGTCATTTGTGTACCAGGAAGTAGGTCCTCACCAGACACTGAATCTGCAGGCACCTTGATCTTGGACTTCTCAGCCTCTGGAATTGTGAAAAATTTCTGTTGATAAGCTAAGCAGTTTATGGTACTTTGTTACAGCAGCCTGAATAAATGAAGACACCTGGTTTACAGCTGAAACTGGAGGTACCAAGTCTATCCCAGACGCGTAATAACTTCGTATAGCATACATTATACGAAGTTATACGATTGATTCTATGAGGCATTACCTTAATCTTTCTTAGGTCTTAACAAAGTGTCTTAGGTCATACCTTTGATCTGAATGTAATCCTCGGGCTGCATTTTGTAGGAAGGGTCCTAAATTTCATCTATTCCATAAGCCCATTTCTTATTTTCAACACTCTTTTTTTGACTGGAAAGACTGGGGATGAAAAATACTTCTGTTTTTAAACATGTCAAGTCCTGACTCCTCACATTTTCTATAAATTCTGTTTGAAAATTAAACATTTCCTTTCTTGCATCATCTCTATTTGTACCTTATTGTAAAAAGATAGGAGAAACTAGTTAGCACTTCTGATAATCTGCCTGGAAATTTCCTTAGCCAGTTCCACCAATTTGTGGAGTATACTTCAATTTTCAGGGGACTTCAGCTGACAGTTTTGCTAAACTTCCTGCCAGTTTCTAACACTTGCCATCTTTTCTCCAGCCTCCGGTAACAATTTCCTCACTGTTCTCCCAGCTTCCACTAACATACTTCTGAGGCCCTTCAATCTCTGTTTCCTGTCTGGTCCCAAGGCCAATGCTATACTGTAGGTTTTCATTTGGGCAGCATTCCACTTAAATTAATTTCTGTTATAATTATTTATTGTGCCATAATTAAATGCTCCAAAACTTAGTGGATGAAGACAATAGGCTTTTTATTATGTCTCACAATTCTACAGGTTGGTGATTATTTAGGTGTTTTTCTACTCTATGTGATATCAGTTGGGGCTGCAATTATTTGGTATCTTGATGAGATGGGACATCCAAGGTATCTTGTTCACATACATGGCTGGCAGTTGATGAGAGAACTCAACTGGACAGAACCTACACGTGACCTTTCTAGGTGACCTAAGCTTCTCACAGCAGAATAGCTAGGTTCTGAGAGGAGCTATCACAAAAATGAACATTCTTAGAAAGCCAGGCAGAAACTACAAGCCTTCTTATGACCTATCTTCAGAAGTCACTTGGTGTCACTTCCACTGTATTCTGTCGATCAAAAACAAGTCACAAAGCTATCCCATACTCATGGTTAGGGGACTATACAAAGGCATGAGTACTAAGCGTTATGGTTTATTGGGGGGCCATCTTTGGAGACCAGCTACCTAGGCAGATAGAGACATGGTGATGGGAATATGTTTGATAAAAATGTCATTAATTTGAACTGCACTAGGTCTGATTATTGGTTGACAAGTTGTCCTTATTCTGGAGCTTAGGTGAAGGAAATAAGTGGTGAATTAGGCCTTATCTAGAGCTATCCCCTGAGAAGTAACCATGTCCAATCATCAATGGACGAGGCTTGCTGGCGAGTATTCCTATCTTTATAGAGTCCTGGCAAAAGGAGACGTGGATGTCCATTCTTTTCTGTCTGGTCAAGAGCTGTGTTGAGGGCTAAGGAACAAAGGTGAGTGTTCCTTGCTGTGCTCACCGTGTTCTGAGAGAGAAGCAGACAGAGCAACTTGCACTTTGATTAAGTGTATTTGTGATTTTTAAAAGCTGCCTGCTAGTTGAACCCCTTTCTGTATGTGAGGAGTTCACCAGTGAGTCTGAAGGGGAGATGGGACCCTTATGCCGTGATTGAAGCCCCCAAAACCTAGTTTCACTTTCCCCAGACTCAGAGAGCCAGGTATGCCAGGCTCAGCGGATGGAGGAAGAATTCACTCCGGTGATGGCAGGGGTGTGGTAGCAGGGCCTGTGGGGAGCGTGGGGGCAGTACCCCCAACAGGGAGTCCCCATCTGGCTCTTCCTGTGAGGTCATCCTCGCTGTCCTGGTCACCTCCAGGCTTTTCTGTTCTCTGTTCATCTTCCATGTACGGCTCTCAAACTCTCTTACCAAATGCTTCCCCACTTCACTAAGTGTTGCTGAACCAAGGCAAGTGACATAAACACAAATTATTTTAAAGGTAACTAAACACTATCCGGAGGATGGATCAGAGGATGAGTGGCCCAAGGAAGGACGACTAATGAGGAGGTGAGGATGGAAGTGAGAGAGAGGAAGAAATACATAGGAAGCAAAAGTGACCAGGGCTAATAATTGGAGGGCTGATTTCCTCTTTGAACTGAGAAGACA
>NW_007730065.1:0-15788 GCF_000696425.1 Galeopterus variegatus
GGAGTTAGTAATGACAATGTCTATCTCACAGTGTTGTTGTGGAAATGAAGTGAGCTAAATATGTAAGAACAATTTAGAACAGGACCAGGCACACAGCACCAAGTATTTTCCACTATAAGATTATGAACATTTTAAGAGCATAGTTTATATAACTGTGTTCCCCAGTACACAACATCACTCCAGCACGCAGTAGGTGATAATAAACAATTGTAGAATGAATGGTTGACTATAAAGGATTTTCTACTGCAATTTCCTTAAAGGACATTTCCTTGTATCTTCAAAGCATGACTTAATTCAACACAGGACAGACAGGCAACTTTCAGAAACAGTTCTAGGATGCAGAGTATGTGTACCTGTCCACATCAGCTGAATGAGTAAAGTCAGAGCAATGAACAATATTAGATAAAAGCCAGGAGAACTATAGAAGATAAGTCAGAGTCTTAACACAAATCCTAACAAGTTGGAATTAATGCAAGTATTATTTTCTGGGCATGGCCCTGGCCTGCCATTGCACTCTCTACTAATAAGGTCATGGCTGCTACACCATCTGGGATGGGTCAAGATTAAGTGAAGATTCTGATCTCATCCCTTATTATTCCTTTATTCAAGTGAGAGTTGGGGATGGGTACGAATGTTTCAAGGAAAGATTTTCAAATGACACAGATTCACTAATAAAATACTCAGGAGCCTACTTAATCTCCAGGACATCTGAAACAACACAATATCTGTAACGACTTCTTATCCTGGAAAATCCCAGAGTAGTTTAATTTTTTTTTTAATCCATGTATTTAGTAGTCACATCACTCACAACTGAAATGCCGTTCTTGTTTCTGGAGTAAAAGAGAGCAATGTTTTTAATAGGTACCACAAGATAATAGGCTGACTAGACACAGAGCTCACGTCATTGAAAACGGAGACAGACTGGCTTTACCAAATGAAAACACAGCCGGTCTCCCCAGGGCCCACCACACTCTGGATATGGCACCGTCATTTCCATCCTTGGACAGCAGTGGGGTGAGAGAGCAGGTAAGAGAATGAGTGAGATAACAAGTGAATGATTAAATGAACAAATAACAACAAAGAGAGGGAAAGTTCTGGCCTACAAGGATTTTAGGTGAAAGAGGAAGAGTCTTTCCCGCAAATCAAGTTCACTGAAGAATGGATTCAATTTGAAGTATCAACATGTGGCTGGTGGCTACCATATTGGACAGTGAAGGCTAGGCGATTCCCTTTGATATCTCTTTTCTTTCTCTTTCTCCTTCATGGTGTTCTCTTCTCTCACCTGCCACATATGCACTGGGTTCCCCACCGGCCCCCTGCTTTTGTGACTCTGTATGCTTTCCATGGCTGTCCTTGAGTCACCTCACATTCTACATGACCAAAACCTAACTCTTTGTCTTCCTGTCCAAAGCAGCTTCTCTGCATGAATCCAATAGTCCGGGGGGAGGTGTGAGTACTACCATCCACCCAGACCCCTAAGCAAGGAACTATCTCTGACCATTCACCCACCTCCAACCTCCCACCATATGTGATTATCAGTTCGTGCTGCATTTACCTTCTAACTGCTTTCAAATCCATCCTTGTATCCCAGCTACCACTGTATTCTCCCAATTGTCATCCTCTCTTGCTGTAGTTCAATCGACATTCTCCTAGCTCAGGGATTCTCAGTTCTGCCTGCACATTAGAGTCACATGGGGAATTTAAAACACAACCAGTGCCAGGATCCACCCCAGAGATGTGGTTTTATTCAGGATGGGGTGAAGCCCAGGCAGTGGCATTTTTTAAAGCTTCCCATGTGACTTTTACAGGGTCAGACTTGGGAATTACTCTTCTAGCTCAGCTTTCTGGCTCTAGTTTGGCTGTACCTAGGGCCACACCCTAAAGAAGCACCAGAATACTTTATTGAAAATGTTCAACTGTCCACTCTGTCTAAACCCCTTCAATGACTATCCATAGTCTAGGAAATTAAATCCAAATTCCTTGACATTCCCTAGCCTTTCTAGTCATGTCCCGATGCTCTCCGCCTCACATCTTCTGTCCCAGCTGCTGCTCATTCCCCACCTGCTTGTGCCATGTCATACCTGGGCTCACTTCGCTCACCATGCTGGTCACCACTTTTCACCTGGTGAGCTCCTACTCATTCTGTAAGACTCAGCTTCAGCATCACCATACTAAGAAATCTGTACTGTCTTGCTTGGGTACCATTCCTCTGTGCATAGAACATCCAGTCCATGTTTCTATAAGTATACTCATAATATGTAACAAGAATACTAAAAATGGGTATATGCACTGGATCCTCTAGGAGGCAGTTTTCTCAGAACATTCATGCTTTATGCCTTTTGTCTCCCTTTAATTATTATTATTATTATTATTTCCTCTCAAGGGTGTCCTAGTGTGGATGATAAATTGGTGGCTACCCTACCTGTGAGGTTTTTGGGTCAGTAACACTGTCAAGTTCTTTGCTGTAATCTCTATGCCTAATACATCTCCTGAAACTTGGTATACATTTATGTGCTCAAAAAATGAATGAATGAAGGAATAAAGTGTGTACATGGGAAACTATTCTATCCCTTTCAGAAGCATATGTTAACTGCTAGGAAGGCCTATTTCAAAAACTAAACAAAGAAACAAATTGACACACATCCACTTCTTAAAAATACGATTTTAGAGAGTAAACTGAAGTCTTCTCTCTCAGCTTAATATCATTTTCATACTTTTCTGTGTTCCCTGGGTCCCTAGGGATGTTGGAGAAGTTCCACACAGCCATCGGGTGGGTGAGGACCAAAACACAGATGGTTCCTGGGAAGAGCTTCAGCCAGTGTCTGTTCTCACAGGGCAGCTGCTTTCTGTGGCCAGAGATTTGGGCCCTGGTGCCAGACTGCCTCCACTAACAGAACACATGACTTCGATAAGTTATTTAAACTCTCTAAGCCTGCTTTATAATACAGGATATTAAGAACGCCTACCTCATACAATTCTTAGAGAATTAAGTAAGAAGAACTATGCAGAGATGCCTAGTTAGCATGGTGCCTGTCATAGAGAAAGCTGTGAATACTTATTATTTTATCAATTTTACTTGTTGGACTCACAAATATTAATTCATTTGAAGAAGGGATTTGCCTGCATTTAAAAATACCTTGAAAAATCACCGTCCCAGAATGCTGTGACTGTAGAGATTCCATCCCCTTTCTCCCTTGGGAATCTCTGTAACTTGAGTTGCTAATGGAGCCAGTGTTATTTCTTCACTCTGCAGTGCAGAGACTGAAGTCCACACCTTGCTTGTTCACTAGTACATGTTTGTGGAAAAGAAAATATCAGCCCAGAACTCAAATTTCAGTGTGAGCCACAGGTGCTGTTGGGTGCCAGCTTCTGGGAACATGGCATAAAAAGAAATAAATGCTCTGGCCAACGTTGGGAGTATCACCGCACTATGCCTATTACAAATATTTACCTTTTTAGCGGGAATACCAGGGGATACTAGGGTTTCTTGTTTGAACAGCGCTTTGAGGCAGAACTCATTGAAATGACATGGAAAGCTTTGCATAAGTAAATTCTTTTATGATTATACTTGTAACACATCGTACTATCAAACTGAAAAATAAAGCTTAGGAAGGCAAAATCATTCCAGTTATTCACACTTACCTCTAGTTCCCAATACAGATCTGAAATAACTTTGCATAAAGTATAATAGAAGATATTTTATTTTTGGCAAGACAAGCCTATCAACTAGGGTTGGAAAAACAGTATAATTTGTGAGTTACAGGCTGGGGATGATAGCCAGTGCCTTGGTAGTCAAATAGACATAGATTTGAGAAAATAAAACACTAAGAATGTCTGGAACCTAAAATAATGCAATAAATCTTAACTCGGAGGATAATAATAATTATTAGTAATATTATTAGTCTCTAGGGGTATTTGACAAAATTCTACTAAACAGAGATGATTAGATTGTATTCTTTTCTATCCTATTTTATTTTTTACTGCTGCCCTTCTTGGTAGTTTTAAATCCACTGTTGGGAAAATAGAATAATTTAGTCAGGTCCCTAGCCTTGGGGCAGGTTGGGGGTGCTGCGGTGCATTCTTTGTGAATAGGTGGTGTGTGTGTGGAGTTGGTGCGCATTTGCAGTGCTGTGATTTGGCTGGCAACTGCCTTGGGCGGATGCCACTCCAGGCAGCCATGCTTTCCAACCTACGACTTCCAAGGACCTGTTTGCCTGTTACCTAGCTCATGGACCTGCGTGTAAGGGGTCTGGTGACCCAGCCTGGCATTTGAGGGGTCTGGTTACCAAGCCTGGCGTGTGAAGGGTTTGTGACCCACTCTGGACAACGGGCTTGAGAGGTCTGTGAGCTCCAGACCCAGCCCTAGCTCGACAACTGGCGTAGTCGTGTAGTGCTACACTACTGATTTCCTGTTAGTATTATTCTGAAAATGTGCATTGTGTATCTATGGAGCTGAGACAATCTTCCATCACTTGCTTTATGGGAAGAGATCCACCCCCAAATATTCACATGGACTTAAAACTTGGCCTCAATAATTTCAATTTCCTTTGAGGAGCTAGGAGATCAACACAGAAGCGTGGAAATGAAATTGAGGTGTCTGCATTTTCATAACCAGAAGGCATGATAACTTGTCCTGAAACTGTTTGATCTTGTTACCATTCCTGTTGAATCCTTTGAGTCATGCAAGGGTACAGAATGCCTTTTATTCAAAACCTTCCAGAAGAGAGATTGCATCGATAGAAATTCAGAGCAAGCTGCTGAAAGGCAATATTAATCCCGATCCTGGGACATTACACTAAATATTTGACAGGAATCCAAATTTTCCTGTAGCCTTTCCCTAAGAAGATAATCTTTCATAATTTTACTGTGAAAGGGGAGGATTTGATCTTTTAAAATGGAAAGGGTGAGCGTAATTGAATTTTCTTCTTTGGCTTCCTATTAAAGATGGGACCAGATTGAATCATATTCAATTAATGATTGTACTTGGACGTATTGCTCTTTTCAAAAGCTGAAAATAAGATTAACAAAGCTCAAAAAGATGTAAGGGGCAACAGTGCCAATTCACCACTTAAAGGGCTAGGCATCTACAGCAGCAAAGACCTGTTTCAATGCCATTTGTTCATTGTTCTTGACCAATTCAAGGACCGAGTAGAAAGTTGTGTGACACTGAACATCACCTATGGAGGCAAAATAAATGTAAAAAGGCTGCAAATAACAATCAGGACATATCATTCTGACCTGCCCCCTCTCCTTACTATACACCAAACCCTCCATGATCTTTGTCACTGTTGAGCCAGCATATACCTGTAAAGTACCCACCTCAGCACCCAACCACTTGTCTGTCTCCATGGCTCAGGTTCAAGAATGTCTTCCTCCATAAGGCTTTTTGCAACTTTGGTAGCCACAGAACCACACTTCCTGGACTAATAATTGTGATATGAGATATAACAAGTAAATTAGCACAATTAGTCCAAATATTTTAAAACCGGGACTGTATAGCATACAGGAGCATAGTTCCTATAAAATAACTATCTCCAAAAAAATAAATAAAAGAAAAAACAACAAATAATTATCTTCATAAAAGTCTCCCTTTCGTAAGCTTCTCTTCCTATATGTTAAACACCAAAGTTTCAGTATAATAGAACTTCACGTTATTTGCTAATTATCTCATATTTCTATTTATATATTACCTCCCTAGCGATGGTGTAAGAGCTTCCAGGGCTAATGGACTAGCCCGTCATTTCTTTAATGTCTACATAGTCCAAAACACATAGTAGGAGCTTCATTTTTATTTCTCCGGATGTAGTTGATTTTGTGTATGTGTATTTGGGAGGTGGTACAAACTTGGAAGACAACTCTGGAATGTGCATTCTAGCTCGATCCTTGACATTTATGTGAGCTTCAGTAAGTCTCCATATTTGCAGAATGGGCATAATAATACATAATAATTTACATGGCATGATGACTTATATGACATTTGTGTAGTACCTGGTATGCTCAATCCATTGTCATTTCCTTGTTGAACAAAAACACTCGCTTAAGGGGCCGGANGCAGAATGGGCATAATAATACATAATAATTTACATGGCATGATGACTTATATGACATTTGTGCAGTACCTGGTATGCTCAATCCATTGTCATTTCCTTGTTGAACAAAAACACTCGCTTAAGGGGCCGGACCGGTGGTGCACTGGAGAGTGCGCTGCTTGGGAGCGCAGCGGCGCTCCCGCCGAGGGTTCGGATCCCATGTGGAGACCGGTTCCCGCTCACTGGCTGAGCGCGGTGCGGGCGTGGCACCGAGGGTTGTGATCCCGTTACCAGTCAGTAAAAAAGACAAAAAAAAAAAAGGAAAAACACTCACTTAAGGAAGGATTTAAAATATAAGAGGCAAAGGAGTGTAGTGCACATGAGTTTGGACTCTCCAACCAGAATGCCTAGGTTCAGAGCCCAATTCCAAGCCTTCCGGCTGTGGGACTGGCAACAAGTTACTTAACATTTCTTGCCTCAGTTTTATTGCCAGTGTAATATTGGTACTAATGGTACCTACCTTCCAAGATTGAGAAGGTTAAATGAGTTATACATAGAAATCCCTTATAAGTGCCTGACACAGACAAGGGTTTAGCTTTAGTATTATTGAGGATAAGGCTACTTGAGATACACAAATAACCTTGGTCAATTTTAAAGGTCTTTTACAGCTCCGGATCTATAGTTCTGTGAAGAAAAAATATATTCGCATACTCTTGCCTTTAAAGCTCCACATATGAGGGTACTTCAAAAATTCCATGGAAAAATAGAATTAAGAGATAATGGGAATCTTCCCATAAATTAGAGAGCATAAGGATCATACTGAGACAGCTCCCACCCCCTACACACACACACACACATACACACACGCACGCACGCACGCGCGCGTGCATGTGCATCAGAGTTGTTTAGGTCTTTTTTCCTTCCTCTGTCTCAACTCATGCATTTGCTACTTGCAGAATCTGAAAGCCCAACAAATTTATGACTTGCTGTAAGCACCGAGGAAGCTGAATTAGGAAGAGAGAGCTGAAGCCATACCCGACCTTCAGTTGGAAAGATCACATATTAGAATATCAGTCTTCTCTAGAGAGATGTCAGAGGAAACCTGCCTTCCCAGGCAGAGGCACCAGATACAAAGGACGTAATTCTGGTGTGCTGAAAGGGCAGGTACTGTCTTACACCTGAGCTCTGCTCAGTGGGATAAAAGGAGTCAGGTACCCAGATGAAGGAAGGAAATAAAACAGTAAGAGTTGCGGTAATTGTGCTGAATGAATGACTCTAGACAGAGTTATACAAATGGTGGGGGGTGATTATGACAAAGAAAACTCCACTGGAAAGACTCCCCCGACTCCTTTGCACCTATCAAAACCTTCCCTCTTTGTGAGTCACTGCTGAGATCCAGCCTTCCCTGTCTGTCTTGCAAGTTGCCTAACAACACCTCCCCTTCTGACATCTGAGGAACGTATTATCTGCCACAGTGGTTCTCAACTAGGGAAGATTTTGCCTCCCAGACATTTGCCAATGCCTAGACACATGTTTGGATGTCACAACTGGGAAGGTACTACTGGTATGTAGGGGGTAGAGGCCAGGGACACCGCTAAACATCCTACAAAGCACAGAGCAGGCCCCACAGAAAAGCATGTCATTACAGTAGTGGCTGAAAAACTCTAGTCTGCACCACTGCTATTTGGTCCCAAATCCTCATGGTCATGAACGCTTGTTCCATTTTCTGGGTTCTGTCTTGACTGTGCAGCTTATGAATATCTTCAGGACACGGACACCTCATTCCATTGCTAAGTGTTCTGGGTAATGCTGTGCACATGGTAGGTAGAGTATGTGAGTGAGAAGAGAAAAGCCACGACGGGGTTGTTTTCCTGTGAGTCAGGGCTGAGGAAGTCGCCTCTTGGCAGCGTTCTTGCCAAACTTTGCTGGGCATGAAAGGGCACCACAAAAGCATCATCCCCATCTGCACGGTAAAGGGTGAGCCGCTCAGGTGCCAGAGATTGGCTGTGGAATAACTCAGCTAAGAATAAAGAGGTAGGGTCAGATAGCAGCTTCACATCCAACTATCAGTGAAAGGAAACAGACCAGCAGGCATTTTGACTTCTAAATGATGCTTTTATACATAAAATAGGGAAAAGTCTAAATGCTATACAAACCAGGTAAAAATTGATCTGTCTGCCTCACAGTGCTGCTGGATCTGTGCTAGTTCTTCACATGGAACTGACCTCAGATGCACCTTGGCTTTTGCTGAGCAGAAATAATACAGATAGACATGGATAGTGTGTTCTCTACCCCCACTCCCACGCACACACTCTCTCTCCTTCTCCTGCTCCCTCTACTTCATGCCGTCTTTTCTACGTCTTTTTCTCCATTCTAATCAACCCAGGACGTGTACAAATCACTAGCCCAGGTCAAGGCTGCAGGCATTGCCTCCACCACAGAGCCATCCAAGGCCCGCCCACTGCTCCCCTCCTGTGTTTGGGTCTCCCATTGCTCTGCCTCATCGTTGATGGTTCCCAGGCTGTTGCCCAGGGGGCTGGGGGCCAGCTCCTTGGTGCTGTGACCACCTTAGTTCTGCAGCATGTAGCACAGTGCTAGGCACTACAACATGCTTGGTAAGTGTTTGCTAAGCTACCAGAAGGGAAGACTTGTGCCCCTCTGAGATGAAGATAAAATGCAGTTAAAGGGGCCAGTTCCCAGGTACGCAGCACAAACACACCAGACAGCTGCTTGGATGGCAAAATCTGCCCGGCCGAGGCCCTACTGCCCAGAAAAGAGGCAGCCACGAAATTCTGGTCCCAGAATACCCCTACTCATCAAGTGCATATGAATTTCTGAGTACCCATTTCTAAGAAAGATAAAAGGCATTTGAGGTTACCTGAAGATGTTAGTTGTTTTTTTTTTAAGTGCTATGAATTGCATAGCCTCCAAAACACATTTGCAAAATGTAGCTTTTCTTTGTCTACCTATCCTGCCTGATGGCAAATACGAAAACAAAACCTTAAACTCGCCACTCCAGGCTTTTCTCAAACCAATTTCCTTAGGGATGCAGGTTGATAGAAACTGCCACATTTAGCAAAAAAAAGTGTTCTCTCTTTGCCCTGCCTGGCTGGGATCCATGTGAACTTCACAAGCTCCTACAGGAGAGCTGGGGACGAGCTAGTCCACTGCCTGGTCCTACTTTCTCTTAGTGTTCTCTCTTTGCCCTGCCTGGCTGGGATCCATGTGAACCTCACAAGCTCCTACAGGAGAGCTGGGGACGAGCTAGTCCACTGCCTGGTCCTACTTTCTCTTGGTTTAATGATAGTCCTTGCTCTATATGGTTTTCTTCTTGTCTGGATTTTAGCAAAAGTAAGCAATGGTGCTCCTCTAGTAATGGTCTGCACGGCCCCCTAAACTCCCACTCAGATTATGTCCATGGCAAGGCACTGAGATTCAGCTGCATGCCCATCCCTGGTAGGAACCTGTTTCACTGAGATGCTCCTTCCTGGGATCAGCTTTCTTTTCTCACGTGCTCTCTCTCCTTCAGCTAACTTCTGGACCCTGCTTCTGGGAACTTTCTGGGATCTCTGAGCTGACCACAGCTCTCTCCAGCACAGATCCCCATGCATGTGCCCCAGGCTGCCACTGCCCCTGGACAGGTGCACTTTCCTCTCCGTGCCCCCAGCTGGAAGCAGGCATCCCATGGCCCGCAGCCCCAGCTCACCCCTGAGTCTCTTGCCTGCACTTCAAACCTGCTCTTTCTTCTTCCTACCTCAGAGCTGTTTTGTCTGCTGGAAGAAGGGAGGGAAGGAAAGGATGAATAAAGGGACCTGCTGAGTCTATTTACATTCTCCTGGTGATCTTTTCTATTTTTTTATCTTGACAGGTGACTTTTGAACCTACACATCAAGATTCTGGCAGGTTCATTTATTGATGTTTTGGGAAATTTCACACCTCTGCCCAGGGCAACTGTCTGTTCCTAACTGCACAAAAGATTATTAATCAATGTACTATAAAAACTTAGCAAGTACAGGATTTTGTAATACTGCAATTCATGTTAAGTGCTTACATAATATTTTTTAAAATGCCCTTTGATTTTTTTGTTTTCCATCTACTTCATTGTCCAAAATGTTCCATCCTCATAACATACCTATGTGAGGCTTTTATACTATAAAAACTTAGCAAGTACAGGATTTTGTAATACTGCAATTCATGTTAAGTGCTTACATAATATTTTTTAAAATGCCCTTTGATTTTTTTTTTCCATCTACTTCATTGTCCAAAATGTTCCATCCTCATAACATACCTATGTGAGGCTTTTAAATAAAGCCGGCAGGTGCTCAGCACTCTGATGTTTTATCCCGTCCTTCAGCTAAGGAAAGAGAAGGTCGGAAAGAAGGAAAGTCTGGCGTCCTCAAATTTTGGTACCATGATCTAGAGAAAGACTCATAGCATCTTAAGGCTGTTTAAGAACAAGAGAGTCACTAACCTAAGGGCACCAGGAACTTTCCAAAGGGTAAAGAACTTTTTAAGACAAAAATGAGAGATTTTTTTTAAAAGATGTACACATCTCCTGGTACTGCTTGATGATATCTCTTAATCTACTAGAGGGAAGTTGAGACTTGGGTCTAACCTCTTTCTCTTTCCTGTCAAGAAAGAGGAAAGTGAACCCTGCCCGCCTTATCCCAGGGGGGTATTAAAAGGATAAAGAGAGACTAGAATGTGAGATCAATCTAAAAGCAGGGGAGTCTTAGAGGTCTCTCTATGGGTGTTATCTGTGGGGGATTGCCAGGTTCTGTTTTCCTTCCTTACACTGTGATCTTTGCTCTTCCATTTTATTGACTCAGGCAGAACAGGAGTCAAACCTCTCCCTGAGTTTGATTGCCAGCACTCTGAACCCGAGGCCAGACATCCAGGCCAGGCGCTGGCCTTGCCGCTCCTGCGAATTCATCCATTCTCTGAATGTCCTCCGTTCGGCTGACTTCTCGGACCTTCCCTCATTATGATTCCCCCGTGGACTGTGCTCTCCACATGAAGAATTGTTTTAACTAATTCTTTGCCTTTTAAGATCTCAAGAGGCCAGAACAGATGCCATGTGAGGATAAAAAATAATTTCTTCGAACACCATTTTCTTGCAATTCAGTGATTCATTCGGGAACGAAAATAATTAATAAAAAGGCCATTTTCCTTATACAAGAAGGCAGGTTGCAAAAGTATTAGATAATTTAACTTTCTCTCTCATATTTCACAGCCTTGGAACAGTTTCCAAATCTAGGTAGGACTCAATATGAGAGATGACTTTCTGAAAAGAAGGGACTCATGATAAGAATGTTTTGCAAGTTGAATCTTATGGATTTATTCACAACAGCCAATATTATGTAAGGTGTTGTGGAGGAATAAAGATATTAAAAATAAAATTCAAAGCAACTACTTTTTAAATAAAAATAGGTTTTAAAAAAACATTAGCTTTAAAACACTTTTCCTGTATAGCTGACTTAATTCTGATAAAAATCTTATGTCACAGTTATTATTGTTATTGCTATTTTGTAAATGAGAAAATGGAGGCACATTTTGTCAGACCTTGGATTAAAATCCTAGGTCCTCTGACTTCAAATTCCAAATCCTTCTTGCTACACAATATGCAGATGGTTTGTTTGCAGGAAGGAAGCATCCCTAAAAGGAGCAAGACGACATTTTATTTGGTACTTGCAGGGAGCAATCACCTTCTACTGGAGTGATCAGAGAGGGTTTAGCAGGGTCTGTTGCTATTCCAGTTGGTCCCAGAGGAAGAGAGAGGATTTTTGACAGCACTGGAAGAGTAAGGAAGGGATAGTTTAGGGAGAGAAGGTAGGTAAACAGAAGCACAGAGGTGAAGGAAAGCTAAGAATTTCAGGGAATAGCAAGTAGAACAACTTGCTATAATGTCAAGGCCCTGGAGAAAACATCAGCAACAACAAATGAGCAATAAGTAAAAAGATAGGTTGCACAGGACCTGCTTACCGGGCCAAGGGATTTAGACACCCTTCAGTGTTGAGTGGAAGCCACTGTGTGTGTATTTGTGCTGTGTGGTGGTGTTTTCAACTGAAGATGGCATGATTAAGATTGTGTTTCTGGGAAATTAGCCTTGTCTTAATGCAACACAGACCTGCAAATAGAGGAGGTGAGGACCAAACAATGGCAGGAGAAAACTGGGAAGTTTTCGCAGTGGCCTAAGAAAGAATTAATACAGGGATCATAGGAAAGGGGGAAAAAAGGCAAAGATATGAGAAACACAATAATTAGAAAACCTAAAAGCCTTGACAATTTATAGAAGGTTGAAGATGAGATAAGAATGGAAATCCTACATTTCGAGTTGGCAACTTGAAGATCGATTGATGTGATAAATACATATAATCTTGAAGAAAATAGGCTTGGGTTTCTGAAGATGAAGGAGATAAAAACAAAAATAGCTAACATACTTGCAGACTTACCATATACCAGGCGTCTCTAAGCATTTTACATGTAACAATTCATTTAATTCTCAACACAACTATTTGAGCTTGGTAGTATTACACCTATTTTGAAGACAAGGACACTGAAGAAAAGTTCATACAAGTGTTCCAAGGTCACATCATGCAATTAGTAAGTGAGGGAGGCAGAAGGTAGACCCAGGCAGCCTGGCTGCAGATCTGTGCCCATGAACTCCATGCTATGCTGCCTCCCTAGGATGAGCTTGGTTCTGAACATGCTGGCTCTATAGTGCCCTGGAACCCCTGGATGAAGATGCCTAATAAGAAGGTCAACCTAAAGGTTGAAGCTTACAAGAGTAACTGGAGCTGAAGTTGCAAATCTGGAAGGCAGCTATGATAGCCGTGACTGTGGAGGAGATGAGATGACCACAGGAGAGAGGTAACAGGCAGGGAGGGCAGGTGAGGAGTGAGGGGAAAGGGGACCGGAAGTGTGAGAGAAGACAGAGAACACAGCTCTGAGGTGTCCATATTTAGTGGCTAAGAAAGAAGAGAAACCAGAGAAGGAGATCAAAAGAGTGCAATCAACCGAGGAAGACCTCTGGGTGAGTTTTAAGCACAACCCCACTAGTGTGAAATGAGGAAGATCAGTCAGTCAAGGAGCCGACCAAGCAAGAGCCACTGGTAAAGTGGAGCTGGTGAATGTTCACAGTGGTGACAAACTAGCCAGGGGTTGTAGGTGAAATTCATGGCTTCCTGGAGAGGAACACCAACAGAGACAGCTCTAACACTGCAACTCCGGACTCCATCTCTTCCTGCCGTCCACTCGCTGCCCTCCGCACCCCAGCAGTTAGTGGCAGAAAAAACAAATTGCTGTAGACCCTGGAGAGGTGCAATGTTTAAGGGAAACCTTCATTTGCATATTTTACTGGGCTACATGTAGAATTCAGAGATAAATGACAAGGTCCCTTCACTCATGCTTTTAGTAAAACAGTCTTATGAAAATAATAAACCCAAATTTAATCTGTTTAATAATGTTATTTTCAAAGTCTGTTTCTTTTTTTTTTCCCCCCAATGGAGGGAAATTCAAGGCAGCAAGTCGTCTTGCACCTCTGTCTGTGGCCTTTGCCTTGGTGCTCTCCAGCTGGCCGGCAGGTTCCTCACACAGCACCTCCAATGACTCTGTCCACATGCATGGGCCCCCCCCAATGGAGGGAAATTCAAGGCAGCAAGTCGTCTTGCACCTCTGTCTGTGGCCTTTGCCTTGGTGCTCTCAAGAGTCGCCAATCCAGGTCCAGCTGGCCGGCAGGTTCCTCACACAGCACCTCCAATGACTCTGTCCACATGCATGGGCCATTTGGCTTATACAACTCTAAACTCACTGCTGAGAATACTCATCAGACTAAAGCAAACACGCCTATTAAACATTATAACTAGGCTGACATGAAGCAACGGACACAGCAACAGAACAAAGCAGAGGTGGGTGGGCAGTGTCCTAAATCCATATACTTAAAATTTATACTCCCATTTTATTCCTCCCAAAGTATTTTGATTATATTAACTTCTGAAATGAAAGCAAGTGTTATTCTCCTGTTGGATTTATTCTCCCTTTTGTCAGNTTAACTTCTGAAATGAAAGCAAGTGTTATTCTCCTGTTGGATTTATTCTCCCTTTTGTCAGGATTCTTGCCAAAAAAAGATTGGATATTGTTCTTAGGGAAAAAAATGGGGTGTGGGGGTCACACTTTATAAGCTTACTCTTTGCCACAAATCAAACCTTTGTACCACTCCTGCATAGGGAAGTTCATGCGTTTAATTGACTTGAGAGGAAGAACAAGCCCAAATTTAACTAATCCATTCTGTATAGGGTCCTGTCAAGTAATCCAATTGTTTATCCTGAGCAGTCAAGAGGAAAGACTTGTTAAATCCAAAACAAAAGTAGCACATGTAAGTGCTTGATTTGGTTTTCTTCAACATTTCTCCAAAGGCGACAAATTGAACTTTGCCTGGGAGTATATGTCTGAGCAGCTTTTTCTTAAAGCATTATTCCCCTTTAGGAAAGCCTGTTGAGGAACTTGAGTTTCCATAGCTATTTCAGCCTTTCAGTCTTTATGCTTCTTAATCTCTCTAGCTATCTTTCTCCTTTCTATAAAATAGCAAAGATAGGCAAGATGTTGTGTTTATACAGACACATGCACCTTGCACACATGCACAAAGACTCTTATTACTGGCATTTTTTCCACTGTGGATTTGATACTCTTTGGTACTTCCATGCCCTTTGTCTATTATACCATAAAAGCACTTATATTGCATAAAATGATTTCTCCCTTACTGTACTGAGAGTATCAGATCAAGGGTAGTTTTAGGTCTACTTTACATACCTGTTGCCTATTGCAGAGTAGCTGCTGTATAAGTCTTTGGTGGCTCAATAAATGAATAAATGAAACAGTGTTCCCTAAACCACTATTAACTCTCATCTTACATAATAAGAAACCAAATTTCTGCCCCTAATTCTTGTCCCTGTTTTCATCAACTGTAGCCTGAAGACTCAGAGCTCTTGTACCTTAGGCAAAAGTGACTGGAAGTGATGTATTTTATACTCAAGATATTTAAATAAATTTTATAACAGAGTAATGGGAAATTATCAAAATATGTGAATGGCATTTTATAGACTACAAGAAATATAGGTGCTCCCTAAGATAGAAATACTAAACTCAGATAACTGTGAAATTTGAAATAGTTGGACTTTGGGGTCCCTCCAAACTTGAGAATTCTCTGAGCAAGGAAAAAGAGAGATTTGCCCGAAGGCAC
Source organism: Galeopterus variegatus (assembly GCF_000696425.1). Taxonomy (NCBI): domain Eukaryota; kingdom Metazoa; phylum Chordata; class Mammalia; order Dermoptera; family Cynocephalidae; genus Galeopterus; species Galeopterus variegatus. The sequence continues at coordinate 15,268 of NW_007730065.1, forward strand.
AACAGTTCTTCTTAATCATATGACTCTCTAACTTTCAAAATGCTCCATCTCCAAGACCTATAGGCTAATCTGAAGTGGAATTCACGTCAAGGTTGTCATCATAGATGGTATCATCTTGGCTTCACCACCTTTTCTCTTTTACGTGCCATATTGATTTGAACTGTGAAGGCAGGTAATATATATAATTAACATCATTATGCCTCATCCAAATCTCACAGTTTTATAGCATTTTCTTTCAAAAGAAGTTATAAAACTCAGAGGCATAAGGACTCTCAGGGGTCACATAGAACAATTTTCATGGACAGAAGTGCCTTGACAACTCCATCAAACGTTGTGCGTCTATGTCTGAGCACTTCAAGTCGCAGGGAACACACCACCTCCCAGGCAGACCCACCATCTCTGTGCAGAGGTTTTGTTACAAGGTATCAAAGATGTACCTCCCAGAAACATTCATTGATTTGTCCACACGTGGCCTCTTGAGGCAATACAGGCTAAGCTGAATTTTTCTTCCAAAAAAACCC
>NW_007730065.1:16781-17906 GCF_000696425.1 Galeopterus variegatus
CCCACATCTGCAACTTTTGAAAATTTAAAAGAAAGCTTATTTGTTCAGTCCGAGCTGCCCATCTTTCTTGAGGCTGACACTCCAAGTTCCATCATCCATCCTTCAGGGAATGTCGTCAGGAGTCATTTTACTCTCCCAGCCATTCTTTTCTAAGTACATTGCAATGTTCCATCAAGTTCCTTTTAATATGAGGTAACATTCACTGAACACAATTATTTTCCATGTAATTTGACCAGTCCAATGTAGAAGAAGAGGACGACCTTCCTCATCCCGTTAATGCAGCCTCTAGTGACATTACCTTTTTGGGAGCCATTCAGATTGAGATTACTGTTGACTATTTAAACACGCATTATTACTAAACCGATAGGCCTCTGATAATCTAACTGTACACTTGATTTTAGAACAATTTATTTATTTTAAATATCCTTAAAAAATATATTTGACATCCTTCTTTGGCTGAAACTTTTAAAATTAAAGCATGCTTTATCCTCGAATAGGATATCCATAGCTTCTTCTATTGCCTTCATTCTGACCATTGATCAAAAACTTGAACTGCCCCGAGGCCATAAAAAGAGGTATGCACAGCATGCCACACAAACCTTCTTCTGGTCGACATCAATCCCCTTGTGGAGACAATAATTCAACCAAGATCTAGTCTACCACACAGAATTAGCATCTCAGACTACATTTCTCCACCTTATCCACAAGGGTAAAATGAGAAACCTAATAAAATGTTTCCACATGCTAAACTAAAAGAATATTTTATCAAAACACAAGACAGGAAAATGTATTATTTTATTGCTCAAGATGTGTGTACTGTCTTAAATAGTGTTCCCCTAAAATTCATGTCCATCCAGAATTTGTGATTGTGACCTTATTTGGAAATAGGGTCTTTGTAGATGTAATCAAGTTAGGGTGAGGTCATATTGGGTTGGGATGAGCTCTAATCCAATGATCGGTGCCCTTATAAGGAGACAGAGATTTGGACACAGATACAGTCACAGAGGAAAGACGGCCTGGTGGACAGGAAGGCAGAGATTGGAGCTACACTGCATCAAGTTAAGAATTGCCTGCAACTGCAAGAAGCTAGGAGAGGCAAAGGATTGCTCCCTAGAGACTTCAACA
>NW_007730065.1:19112-20158 GCF_000696425.1 Galeopterus variegatus
GGTGATTTGTTATGGTAGCTCTAGGACACTAACACACTGTGTGCTGTATGGAGAATGCTCACCTTCTCCCTTCTACCTGTCCAAGCTCTATGGCACATCACATCCGTCCCCTGCCTTGTTCTACTGCACTCTGTGTATATCTCCCCTTCTGCACACTGCTCAGGCATTACAGTGAGGGCCACACAACTTGCCACCTAATATAAACTAACTGTAACATTTTACCATTATTTTTGAGTAATACTTTCACACTCCCAATTAGATTATAATTTTAGTGAGGGTAGGACTATACTTTGTCCTTTCGTGTCACCTACAGCATCCAAACCCAGCTATGACCAGAGTTGGTACACAGCATACTACATGCAAACACACAACACTCCAACTATTGACTGTGGGAAGACCCAGGCTGGACAAGCAAATAATTTGATTAGGACTAGTTGGAATAGTTTATGCTGGTGGACAGCATTAACAAGATACCACAGTATTTTAAAAAAACATGTTACAATATGTTAATTGAGAGAAAAATATGAAGTAAAGTTATATATTTTAACGGATTTTTACTAAGGTAAATTTTATTAATTAATATTTCCACTTGCTAAAGGGAATATACTTTGTAGTACATTTTTTCTTCTTTCCCCTTTGGTAGCCTTTTATGCTGTCCTAGTATTGATTTTTTTTTTAACCTGTGACATATGAATGCTCTATCACAGACTCAGTCTATAATATGAATATGCTCTGGGTAGACTGTTTGATATTAAGGAGGCTACCCACAAAGAAAGTAGGAAGTCCTGCAATCTGTAGAACCTAATCAGTAATACTTAAGTGGGACCCAGAAGCCCTCCTTCATTCTGACCTTACAGCACGGATCTGACTATTTCCCTCTCACCAGCAGCGCTCACGAAATGCAAAGTGAGCTCACTGGGAGCCATCTCTCACCTCACAGAACCAAAGCCCAAATTTCAGAGAACTGGGCCAGAGAACTACCCATGTGCAGACATCAGAAAGTGTATACCCCAGTTGCACGTGAGTATCCTTTTCAGTAATCTACT
>NW_007730065.1:20440-29306 GCF_000696425.1 Galeopterus variegatus
GTGCAGACATCAGAAAGTGTATACCCCAGTTGCACGTGAGTATCCTTTTCAGTAATCTACTCCATCAGCAAAAGGCAAGTTGTTCTCTGCTGAAAAGTGAGTTGAGAAATCTTACGTGTCTTCTGAAGGATCTTTGTGCAGACATCAGAAAGTGTATACCCCAGTTGCACGTGAGTATCCTTTTCAGTAATCTACTTCATCAGCAAAAGGCAAGTTGTTCTCTGCTGAAAAGTGAGTTGAGAAATCTTACGTGTCTTCTGAAGGATCTCTTCCTTGGAAAGCCACACACAGCCATGTAATAATCAAAGGCACAGAACTTTTGTGTCTTTTTCGCTAAGATAACATATCCACTTCACTAAGAACACATTACTTTGGTGTGATTTTTGAGCCAAACCTTACTTTTTCATAGCAGGGCAAAGAGAATGACCATATCATTCTGATGTATCTACCAACAAAATGACCTGCACCCCCAGTGCTGATTGATGCCAGGTAGCCCCACAATCTTAGAGGCCCTGGCCTGAAAATGAATTCTGACTTTTGACTCTTTCTGGGCTAAAACACCTGTGTGGCTTGTCAATTGGTGCTTGACTAATAGTAGCACTGAGGACAAGTCTCCTCAACACAAAGGAGTGATGGAACTTCAAATGTTTCCCTTCTACAAAAGGGAATTGTGTGTGGGCTTCCCTCACACACAATTACACACACACTGGCAATGTGGGCTAAGAGAACCACACAAGCAAATTTAGAGGAGGAGAAACTTCATAGGAAAGAAAAGATTCCATTTAGCAGTCTTTAGGACAGGTGATCTAGCAAACAAGTCTCCTGAAATGGCTTTGGCTCACTCCACTACATTAATATTTCAATTCTCTGAGATGGAGAAGAAAATGACCAACTGGCCAAAAATAATAATACTTGGCTCGAAAGCAACACTGTGTCAAATGCAGCTTCCCCTCCTTGAGAGAACTCTTTCCCATTTATGCAAGTACCGAGCACACTGAAGGGCATCCCTGTTCCAGAGACAAGGGACCATTTGAAGAACCAAAGCATGAAATGCAGCCTATTGGGAGACTCAGTGGTTGGGAAAGCAACCAGCAAGTCTGCAGGCAGTGCACGTGCATGGGATCAGGGGTAGCCCTGATTAAAGGGAATATGTGCCCAAGAAGAAAACCCACTGATGGAGAATAATACATGTGCTATGAATTTATACCTATGGCTGATAATATGGAATGGAGAAATTGTCATCGAACTTCACTAGGAAACTTCATTCTCAGTCATGCATGTAAGTGGCATAGACGTGAGACAGAGGAGAATGTTGAGGGACGGGACGTGATGTCCATTCCCTGCCTGGACACAATCCCCCCAAATGACCCCTATTTAACAATTTCTAAAATGTAAGATGTTGACATGACAGAAAGGCTATTAGAGGAAGCAGTGTGAAATCAATCTGCCAATCCATTCAGAACAAGACTGAAGCATCAGGAGGTAGACTGTGAAACAAGCAGAAAAGGCAATCAAAATGGGGCACGTTTTCACATGCCCTTGTTGTGCAGCTTCAGCCCCAAGCCTGACCTCAAGAAAGCAAGGGCGGTGCCCTTCCTCTGCGTTGCTATTCCCTGGTGTCAGAAGATGCTACTTTTCAACATGCCACAATTTAGTCTAATCTATTTCTTTGCATCACTAGATAGTAGGCAATTTGAGGGACCCTCTCTCCTCCCCCTCATTCTATTCCTAAAATTGGAACATAAATAAATGTATTGTTCAGTAAGTGAATGTATATACAAAACAGGAGGAATCTAAAATTTCCAAGTAAGTCACCCACTAATCAACCAAATATATCTTCAGTTTTATAGAGAAACAATAGAACTTTAAGTATTTTATTATCTTCATCATATAACCCTAAATGAACAGCAGTCAGTTAAATTAAACAATATAAGATGATTCTGCCCAGGCATCAGATCACCTCAATCAGAAAACACTATGATAATTAGAGCAAGGATTATAAAAATAAGTTTATCACTTACCCATTTCAAAACATTTATAAAACCACAGGATAGAGATCCCTGCACTGTTACCTCTTCTTAATCTAACCAACAGTTTTAGACTGAACTGCAATTAACTCAACAGATGAAAATCTCACCTATTTTTTAAAGATCTGAAGAAATTATTCTATACAGCATTGACCAAATAACTTCACTTCTAATGAAAATTCCTGAAAGTACAAATAGATATGGATAAATCTTTAAGAAAAAAGATGTTTGTTGCATTTCTGTTTATAATAGCAAAAAGAAAAAAGAAAGAGAAGAAGCTCAATAGACATTTCTCAAAGGAAGACATGCAAATGGCCAACAGGTACATGAAAATATACTCAGCATCACTAATCATGAGGGAAGTGCAAATCAAAACCACTTTGAAATATCATCTCACCCAGTCAGCCTGGCTATTATCAAAAAGATTGAGAATAACAAATGCTGACAAGGATGTGGAGAAAAGGGAGGTCTTCTACACTGTTGGTGGGATTGTAAATTAGAATCAAAACCACTTTGAAATATCATCTCACCCAGTCAGCCTGGCTATTATCAAAAAGATTGAAAATAACAAATGCTGACAAGGATGTGGAGAAAAGGGAGGTCTTCTACACTGTTGGTGGGATTGTAAATTAGCACAGCCACTATGGAAAACAGTATGGAGGTTTGTCAAACAACTACAGAGAGAACTACTGTACAATCCAGCAATCCCACTTCTGGATACATACCCAAAGGAATGGAAATCTTCATGTCAAAGGGATACATGTGTTCCCATGTTCATTGCAGCTCTATTTACAATAGCCAAAATATGGAACCAATCTGTGTCCATCAACAGATGACTGGATAAGGAAAATGTGGAATATATACACAATGAATACTACTCAGCCATAAAAAGAATGAAATTCTGCCATTTGTAGCAACATGGATGAGTTAGAAGAAAATTATGTTAAGTGAAATAAGCCTGGAATAGAGAGAAAAATACCACCTGTCCTCACTCACAAGTGGGAACTAAGAGAGAAAAAAGGAAAGAAAGACCACAGGGGTGTGTTTAACTTGCAGAGAGAGAGAACGGACCTAGGATTGCCAGGGTGGGGAGGGAGAAGGGAGAGGGGCACTGGGGAGAGGTTGGGTGGGGTCACGGGGAGTAACCGAAGGTTGAGGTGGTGGGCATGCTGATAGCATTGATTTGCTCACCACATCTTGGGCACAGGTGCCGATGGTCAGCTCTTGAGCCATGAATAGGTATAATCTATAATAATAAAATAAATTAACAATAATAAAATAACAAAATTCTCAAAAAAAGAAAAGATCAGAAATTGACAAAAGATTTATTCATTGAATGGAATGTATATAATGTAGGCAGTACAAATAATATTTATTTAAATGTTATAATTCCTTTGGAAAAGGATAAGATAAGACAGTATTCATGAAGCAGGAAAATGACATTATATACCCAGTATGATCTCTAATGAATGAAAGGAAAGAAAGAAGGAAGAAAGGAAGGACAAAATGTCAGATGAGTTTTCTTTCTTTGAACTTTTCTGAGTATATTTATAATACGCAAGTATTATTTTAATAATCAGAAACATATTAATGATAAATTGGAAAAAATAAAGTTGAAAATAAAAAATCGATTCAGAAAAAAAGACTCTGGTTTTGAGACCCCCCTCAAATCACTGCCAAACTTGTCACTTGCATGTTAGAATTCACCACGTATTCCTAATTTAATAATTAATTTAATGAAAGGCATAGTTTTTGGTTGCTTTTATGTCAGTTTCATTTGATTTGACAAATCAGTAAAAGAGACAGTATGTGTTCATTTTTAATAATATGAGAAGAAATTAAGAAACTAGACACTTACGACAAGAAAGTAAAAAATTAAGCTTATAATGTTCAAAATCCTCCTCTAAATAGCATTTTAAAAGAATATGTCTTTTAGGGGCTAGAATACGCATAATGGGTGATATAATTTAAATGGAATTAGCCATTCTGAATGTGATTACTGTATATAAAGCACTGCTGACTTACTTTGAACTAAAAATTTAGTATAGAGTTATACCTCAGCACACTCAGGAAATAGATAAATATTGTTTTCATTACCTAAATTAGGTCATCAAGAACAGACCTTCAGAAAATGGGGAAACACACTGAAACCTGTAACAGTGCTCTAAGTGCCTTTGAGATGGGCATCTCATCAATATTCATATCAAACCATGTAATATTTATTAAACATTCATTTGCGTCAACATTTGGTATCAGCATCACAGATCAAACTATGCAGTAGTAAACTCATGCCCTTCTCTGTCCAGGAAAGGAGTCTGTTCAGCATTTCAGATTTCAACTTCTGTAGGAACTGAAGTGCTTTTGACATGGCTGAGATTTTGAAAATAATCCTATCTGCTATAACAATGAACGCTAGTTAAGTATAAATATTTCTGCATTGTATAGATAGTTCAACATTTCAAGGCAGTCTGGATAAACAGGTTATATGGGCCTACATACTTTCAGAGATTATGTTCTTTTCTCCAACTTTTAAAAAAATAGGTCAAAGTATTTTACTTACAATGATAAAGACTATCTACACAGCCCAAGGTATTCTTTTGATTCTGGTAATCGATAAAAAATGGAGACAATTGGGAAGACAAAACACATGGACAGATGGTCACATGCTGAACTGAGCAAATAGGTAGCAAAATATACTCAGCTTTAGTGTATTATTTTCAGTTTGGGTGAAAACACTTTTTGAATAGAGCAAAAATAAATTCAATAAAGTTGCCACTTGGAACTAATAGTATAATAAATAATAATAAAAATATAATAAAATATTATAATAAAAAGGTCCCTTTTTAAGGAGTTCAGAAAGACAGGTGTAAACATATTTTCCCTGAGAAATATCACTGATAAGATGATACTTACAGCCATTGAACAACACTGTCAGTTCAGCACTTTTTGTTCTAAGTGCTGTCCTTAGAACAATCAAAGGAGTTACTAAGGCCATGAAAACAATTTCAGATCCATAGACTGCCTGCACCCTCAGAGATAAAACAGTAGTTATTTCATAACAAGGATATTTTTCAGATTAAATTAACTCAACTTTGTGTCTCAGTTTTCAAAAAGTCCTTAGAACAATCAAAGGAGTTACTAAGGCCATGAAAACAATTTCAGATCCATAGACTGCCCGCACCCTCAGAGATAAAACAGTAGTTATTTCATAACAAGGATATTTTTCAGATTAAATTAACTCAACTTTGTGTCTCAGTTTTCAAAAAACACTTTGTGATAATTTGTGTTGGAGTCTTTGTTAAAATACCGGATGAAACATAGCTTTCTATTTTTGTAGCCACAAAATTTTTATCCAGCCTGGATTTGCTTAAAGCAATAGCAAAAAGAACAGTGTGCCCTTTATAGAGATAGTCAAAAGAGAAAGGCCCTGCTGTTTTTCTTGGCCTGATTATAATATCTGAAAGTCTTGACAGTTATTACCGGATGAAACATAGCTTTCTATTTTTGTAGCCACAAAATTTTTATCCAGCCTGGATTTGCTTAAAGCAATAGCAAAAAGAACAGTGTGCCCTTTATAGAGATAGTCAAAAGAGAAAGGCCCTGCTGTTTTTCTTGGCCTTATTATAATATCTGAAAGTCTTGACAGTTATTTTTTGTAAAGTTTAAGATGATACATGTCAATGCAGTTTATGCCAATTTTATCCCTCTCTAAATTCAAGGTCAGTTGTTCAAAATGCCTTTAGGAATATTAATATTGTGGCTTTCTCCCCTTCTAGGTCTTATTACAGCCAAGTGGCTTTAGTCATTTTCATGGGACAGATTTTCCAATGTCTTCATTGGGCCCTATATGTCACATCCATTACTCAGGATGTTCCACCCACTGGAATAATCATATCTAGAGTAGTCTATGCAGTAGTCATTCTCCATGTGGCCCAATTTGCAATCTGTTTCTTTCTTTTTCCTTTCGTGGATTTTTCTGTTTATTCAAATTCTGATTAGAAGTTAAGATACCTTCATATCCAAGTTCTCTTCCCACCACTCCTACCACCATCACTATAAAAAAAAAAAAAAAAAAAAGAAAAGAAAAGAAAAAGAAAAAGACAATGTGAAATGAGGGCAATAAAGGACCTTCATTGAAAAAGTCCTTGCACTTCTCTTCGAGAAACAAACTTATTTTTTTCCTACAGAAAAACAGAACTTAAATGTCTTTTGCATGTTTGAAATCCTGATAATCAAATAGCTGCCAAGTTAAGACTTCGCAAGCATTATCTTACATCAGCTATGGTTAGATATAAATAATCCACCATGAAAGTCAGTCAAGGCAAAAACACACTATAACTTACTTTTCCAAACCACAGAAGCTGAAAAGAATCTAAAATTCACTAAATTAAACAATACTAAAATTAATAAACATCCAGTCTCTTTTTCTATTGAGCAATGGTGTAATGTATCTTGTTTGATTCTCTGCACATTTATTGTTTTATGAGCAATAATATCATCACTTTGTGATCCCAGGTGGTGACACACAGTAAGCAAAAATTAAGGATGGGACCTATGGCGGAGACTGGGAGTTTTCTACTAAATTTTTGTTATTCCTTTTAGCATTCACAAGCAAAACCCCAATATTGCAGGGGTAGTGATCTACCCAACTGAAAGAGTACATGTCCCAGGCCCAGGTGGAAAAAGGGGCAGTAACTGAGATGTAAGCGAACAGCCATTGTGTGGGGCTTCCAGAAAAACTCATAAAGGTGCCTGAGTTGACAGTTGCCCTTTTGCCCTCTCCTCTCCCTCTTCTTCCTGCCTAGACTCCACATCAGCCATATTGTGACTTGAAGTGACACTGAAGTGACTTCGAGAGTGGAACCCATATGATGACAATGGTGGGACAGAATGGAAAAGGAGTATAGATCCCTGATGACATCCAGGGCACCAATATCAGCTCTGAATCACCTTTCTCTGTAACTCGTGTTACACAGGGGAAAAAGAAATTCTTTCTTGTATGAGCTGTTTTATTTTAGATGTCTTACTTGCGGATGTACACAATTCCTAACTCTGATGTAATAGCTTTATTGTTTAGTAAATTTGATGGAGACTGCTGACCCCAAATCAGTAAATTGTCTTTCCATTAGTAAGAATAAGTTAGATAACACAAACACCACTTTTTATTTAATTGGTTCTTTTTTTTTAACAGAAGCACATTTTCCCCAGATATTTTGGCCAAAAGAAGAGTAAAAATTTACCAGCCCATGCAGGTGTCAAACCCACAAATTTAACCACATTATTCTCCGCAGCCACATAGATGCTTACGAAAGTAATCCAGACTGTTGGATGTGTTATTAGTGTAACACGATCTTTTTATTTCACTTACTGCACTGCCCAACCAGTGTCTTTCATTAACTCCTCCACAGCTATGAGCTTAAATCTCTAACGTGCAGCCCTGGTAGTCAAGAGGCCCCAGGTAAAAGCAGGTGCTTAGTCAGGACAAGGACGCATCATATTTCATAGAAAAAGGGGACTTGACTACCCTGGGGAGGGATGTGATGAAGAGAGAGATTCCATCTGACAAAGTGGTTCCCACATGGCCTGCCTGGAGCCAGCAGAAATTAGATTAAATAGTTTCTGATGGCCTCATCCAGGCTAAGATTTCAATGATCTTTATTAACCTCCATTAATCATGTAATCATCTTTCCATTTTGTAACTGAATTTATAGCATTTTAAGATAATGGCTTCTAGGGTCTGTAGAGCTAAAGCTAAAATATGACCTCAAAGAGTCACTCTTTCCCTTGGTTAGATATCAAATTCTGCCACTGAGAGTTCTTTCACATTTGATGTGGAAGGAAAGACACTTACAGACTCTCCTTGGCCACATCTAAGGTAGATTGGCCATGCAGCCTTGATCTGCATATTGCAAAATAGGATACATTCAGAAGATTCTACAGCTGGCTCAGGGCAAGTGTAAAATATTTAAGATGGGTAGATAAATTTTAAAGTAATTATTTTTAGATACTCTGAAGGAACAAAATCTTATGGAAGCTATTTCATTCAGAACAATCAATAATATAGATCAAAAGTAACACCCGTGAGTTGTCACGTGGAGAGAGGTGTGAACAACTCAACAGCATACATTTGTGTAATCTGAGAAAGTGCAAAAATCCATTCTTAAAGGCCCTCCCATTTTTCTTCTAAGTGAGCAAATCCAAATTCCATTTCCAATTTTTTCATGCTATACATAATAATTGGTTATGCAAAAAAAAAAAAAAAAAAGTCTACCTTGAAATTCCTGACAATTGTGCTAGGACAAAAATTAAACACGATTTTCTCCCTTTTCCTTTGCTGAAATTAATGTGTGAGCACACGTGTTCTTTTTGCCACCACTTTCTGTGGTTCAGCCTTGATGTTAGGTCTCTGTTCTCTTACACTGCAGCCAGCGAATCTGTTCTGAGCCTGGGAAGCATGAGCAACCAGGCCTGGCAGCTACATTAAAAATTTTGAATTCCATGAAAACCAATCAAGTTTTTGTTCTGTTTAAGCTAAACAAAAAATGTTAGAGAGAAACTTTATTAAGTTTGTAATGGGCCCATTTGTTGCCACTGAACTAAATACTGACAAGCTTCTAGCTAGAATCACATTTATTGGACTAGTGAAAATTTTACTAGTTGTCAGGGCAGAGAAGAGAGAGCTACTATTAACCACAGAGCACACTGGAAGACAAAATTCTTTCAACAATGAACACAATGCCTGTTCCTTTCATGTAAGTTCCCATTCTTCCCCCTACCCCAATTTTTTTTTTTTTCCTTTTTGTCTTTTTTACTGACCGGTAACGGGATCGCAACCCTCG
>NW_007730065.1:30158-30714 GCF_000696425.1 Galeopterus variegatus
GCGCACTCTCCAGTGCGCCACCGGGCTGGCCCACCCCACCCCAATTTTAGAAGGCCGTATCCTCAGCATCCACTGCAATTAAAAAACGTGAGCAACACCATGTATTGGGCATCTAGGTGTTTCAGAAGTGCAGAGCCAGAGAAAACACGAAGGGCCCTGAGACACGCTGGCTGCCACCTAGACAAACTAGATGAAGGATGGGATGGGAAGTGGGTTATCTCCTCCCCACACCACACACCTGTCTTCTAAATCCAAAAGGTGACACTGAGGTCTTTGGATTCTGAGTGTTAACTTGGATAAACCTACTACAGGAAAAGAAATAAGACTCCGAGAAGGAAAATGCAATTTTTGTTGTGTTGTTGTTATATATGCCTTCAGAAAATTTATGCATAAATTTCCCTGGGTACAACATGACTGCAAGGGGAGGGCTTGTAAACAGGGAGATGAAGAGGAGGCTGATATGGAATCTCGGGATTTGAGAAAACAGGCAAAAACCTGTTGAAATGGTTAGTTCATCAACGTTGTCAAACTGAGATGTGAAAAATTATCAGCTGGT
>NW_007730065.1:31420-33275 GCF_000696425.1 Galeopterus variegatus
CTGTTGAAATGGTTAGTTCATCAACGTTGTCAAACTGAGATGTGAAAAATTATCAGCTGGTCTATAGAGAATGTCATCTGCACATAGACAGATTAGAAAATCCTTAATATGACTTCCTATGACAAATACAAACCTTCCCCAGTTAAGTCTTGAGTTACCTCCTACCTTGTGAAATCTAAATATACATGCATTTCATTTTTGGTTCGTTATGGACTATCCCCAGCTTTACTGGCACTTTCTGTAGTTCTGTGTTCTTTTCCCTCTGGCACTAAGCTCATGGGAAGAAGAACTAACACAAAGCCTTGGTCATGGGTAGCTGCAACACTTGGCATCAGGCCAAGGAAAGAGCCTCTTAACATTTTCCCTCACAAAGCCAGATCCCATATATGTTCTGTACATTTCTCCCGAATCAAGATGTGAGTCTAAACATAGCCCAAGACTTCATGGAGTAACAATTTGTCTCTTTGACTAACGAGAGTAGAGTGCTTCTGTAAGGTTCCTCTGGGGCCCATCAGAGGAGTAGCGAGCAGGGGCCCTTTAGTGCAGGCCTTCCTTTCACCAACATCCCAAATACAGACTTCTGGTGTTATCGCCAAGTGAAATTATACTCACGTATAAAGAGATACGCTGTAAAGATTGAAAGAATACCACATGGATGATTTAACTTTAGTTGTTAAATAGAAACACTTAAAATGCATCACAGTTTTCAAAACTGTTTGGCATTTCTGCATTCTTTAATATGCTGGGGTACTCAAAACCCAGAACGGCCTGGATTCTTTTTATCTTGGAGATGCTTATGGAGGTATAGTAGTCATTACAGTCAGCTTTCTACATGCATCGTGAAAAGTGAATTTCACTCATCATCACATGATGAATGGGTAAGTTAACAAATATGTAATGAGTATCTAACATTTGCTGAAGAGTGTGAAGCTTATACTTTCATCAGGAAGCACTCTTACATGAAATATTAGTCAAACGTGTGCAGGTCCACAGAGAATGAAAGTCTTCAAGTATCAAGTGGAGTGTTTTATCTATTCAATCATTTAAAACATTTAAAAGTACATAAAAAAAGACTGACATGGAAGGAGAGAAAAGACAAAACTAACATCAGTTCATTTTTCCTTGACTAGTCAATTAGCAGGTAGAAAATGCAATTTTAGGCTACTGGTTAGTATTATGAGTTTTTAGATTGCACTCTGTGCCCATTGGATAAATAAATAAGAGCCTTCTAACTACATTTTCTTTTTTCTACCCTTCCAACACTAACAAGGAAATTAGCTCACACATATTCACCACTCAATATGGTTCCATCCTTGTTATAAGCTTTGACATTCAGCAAAAGTTCTAAATTGCTCACTTACTAGGCTGAATCACATGTGGGGCTATAATACATCCATTAATGAATTATTGTATTGCCTGATGTCTGCTTAGAGCTACCTGATTTCAGAACTAATGGCAGAATAAATCTTAAGAGGAAGGCCAATATATTTAAATTTTATTCACATTACCCATTTGAGCAATATATTCTAACACTAGTTTTGCTGTAAATATCTTATTACTACTATCAAAGAGAGTTCAGAAACACCTACCAATATACTTCATATTACAACCTTAAAGGAAATTAAAATTTAATTTACACTTTTTAGAATAGAAGAATTGTAGCTCATTTACTAAAATAATACTTAACATAAGCAGATGCATAAAATGCTTATAAAACCATTATAAAAGTCATTTAACTTGTACTAAAATTGTCATGTACAAACTATAGACTATAGCATAAAATAATTTTTTTTCTTCAATAAACAGAAACAGCACAAGATTTTTATTAAGGAAGAAAAAAATCCTCTCTTGTAGA
>NW_007730065.1:33549-35387 GCF_000696425.1 Galeopterus variegatus
TCTTTTGGCACAAGTGACACAAAGCACTTTCACTGTAGCCAAAGGGAGATGGGATGGGGCAAGGGAATGGAGAGGGCAGGCAAGTGACAGCCAGGTTTGGGGCAGTCTTTATCCTGTGTACGTCTGGAGGTCCTGTAGTATTTATCTTTGGTCGGTGGAGATATGAATAACTTTTTCCATTCACCTATATTTTTTCATATTTTATGTGTTGTGTCAATTGAATGAAAATTTTTCTTTCTAGAAGTTCTACTGATTGTTTTTCAAATCTCCTCAATCTTTTTTTAATAGTTTTTTGAGTTTTGCTTCTATTTTCAGGTTTCTCTATTATTTTTCTAACAGTTATATATTAGAGTAAAGCTAGAGCTTCAACAATCCAATATAGAGAATTAATGAAATGAGAGGTCTATATCTCTCTCACCTGGTCTCAATGTGGATGATCCAGGCCAGTGGGGCAGATCTGCCTGTGTCCACTCAGAGTTCCTGACCCCATCCAAGCCATTGCTCTACCAACCCCTAGAACACTGTCAACATGTGTGTGTAAAAGCTGGGTTGATGTCTATCTGGGCTCCACTGTGCATGGCTTAGAGGAGCAGGGCCCCCCATCACCTCCACTCACTTTCTATTTGTGAGAACCTAATCACATGGCCTCACCCGACTGCAAAGGGAACTGGGAAATGTGGCCAAGCTAGGCAGTCATGCACCCTGTAATCTTACTGCTGTGGAGGAGGTAAAAATCTATTTTATGGAGAGCTAGCCATCTCAACCACAACATGAAACATAGAGATGTTATATTATATGCCTGATATTTTCAAAATCAAAGTCTCTGCAAGTCTGACTCCACTGTCTACTATTTCTTCTGTTTTTCACTTGTGCCATGTTTCCCTTTGCTTTTGGTGATTTTTGACCATGAGTTCATGTTCATGTTTATGGGAAAATAATTTCGCAGGAATATTGTAAGGCCTGGGTTGAAGCTGCATTCTTTCACAGAGAGAATCTATATATTTGCTTTTACCTACCAACCCTAAACAATTTTTAACTAAGTTATTTACTTAAGTTCTGGTTGGCTGTTATAGGCCAGTTTCTTTGTTGATCCCTTCTGTGCAGTACACATAATTCCAGCTGTCACCACTCTGGGATTGCAGCACTTTGGGAAGTCACCTTGAGAGGGCCCTGGGCTTTACCTGCAGGTCACGTTGTATCGTGAAGTTGTCAGAGTGAAGACTTAACGAATTGGCAGAGACCTTCAAGTGTCTTGCTGTCCACTTTCCTCTTGAATTCCTGTTGTTGCTTAATTTTTGGCCTCTACAGATTCATTGTTTTTGTGCCAGCTTTGCAATACATTTAAAACTTGGGATTTTTTTCAGTTTGCTTCCTATTTTAACCAGCATTTCAGTTTTCTTATTAGGAAGATAAGGGTTTCTGGTCTAAGATGCCATCAGAAATGGAAATTCCAAATATCATTTATATGACAATCATGAAAATGATTTGAGAGATCATCAAAAGAACATGAAATCATGTCATCTGTGAATAAAGATTGTTTTGCTTCTTCCTTTCTGATTTGGTTGCCACTAATTTTAATGTTCCTTATTGCACTAGCTAGAAGCTCCAATATCATGTTGAACAAGAGTGGTGAGAGGGGACATCCTTACCTTGGATCATGTCATCTGTGAATAAAGATTGTTTTGCTTCTTCCTTTCTGATTTGGTTGCCACTAATTTTAATGTTCCTTATTGTACTAGCTAGAAGCTCCAATATCATGTTGAACAAGAGTGGTGAGAGGGGACATCCTTACCTTGTTCCCAATCTCTCTCTCTCTCTTTTTTTTTTTTTTAAAGATG
>NW_007730065.1:35573-50957 GCF_000696425.1 Galeopterus variegatus
TTTGAAAGATGACCGGTGACGGGATCTTAACCAGTGGCTTGGTGTTGCCAGCACCACGCTCACCCAGTGAGCTAACCGGCCATCCCTATATGGGATCCGAACCCATGGCCTTGGTGTTATCAGCACCACACTCTCCCGAGTGAGCCACAGGCCGGCCCACCTTGTTCCCCATCTCACAGGGAAGGCTTTCACTCTTTCACACTAAGTACGTCAACTGTGGATTTTTCATAGAAGCCCTTATCTGGTTGAGGAATTTACTTCTATTCCTAGCTTATTGAGATTTTTTTTTTATCATGAATGGGTGTTGGAATTTGTTAAATGCATTTTATGCATCTATTAAAATGATAATGTGATCTTTGTCATTTATTCTATTAAGATAGTGTGTTACATTAATTTGGGGGTGTTAAAATAAACTTCGTTTCTGTGAAACAACAAAAGAAGAAAAAAAAATGACAGCTGGAATCACAAACCCAGAGTGTTACTCCTGAGTCTTATCTGTTGTAACCATACCCAGACTCTGAATGCTTCATCTGGGAAATGGGGAGAACAATAGCCATCCTACCCATCTCAGTGAGTTATGATGAAGATCAAAGGATAGTTTTGTAAATACTCAAACATATTGCCAGTTAGAATTAAGACCAAGAAGAAGCTTACCTGGGTAAGAACATGCACATGTCAGTAGGTACAGTAGGTGCTAAAACGCAATGATTTACAAAGCCCTTTTCTTGATACCTTCCACAGGCCCTACCCCTGCTGAGCCGACCCGCTAGTTATTGGTTTCACCTGTGAACAGTTCACTGCCACTGCTGACTTCGCCAAATATCTTCTTTGTACTTCCATCTGCATTTTATGTGAACTCTGGAGCGATTAGCTGCTAACATCAACAGTGGTGCACCGTCTAGGAACACTTATTGCTCCCCTGCTTGGCTTAATGTTTCGGACTTGGTACCATAATATTATTAATAGTCAGAGGGCACAATAAAAGAAAATGAAGTGTTTATTTTGTTTAAGCTTTTGCCACTTTACCTACAGCCTTTTTCCATTACATTTGCACATAAATGAGCATACGCCACATTTTTAGATGCAAATCAGGTTTTAACTTTGCTAATCATATAGTTTCCTTTCTGGTAGTCTTCCAGGATGCTTTCAGTGTTACTCCAGATGCATGTATATTGCAGCAAATGAAGAACTAGCCATGTGGCAGTTGTTTGCCCTTTTGTGATTCACTAATAGTTCTTTTTGCAGAGAATCTATAAAGTCCAATACTACTCCAAATGCTCCTTTGCAATTCCAGAAGCATATCTGTCACATTTCAGGCTAAGGTCAATTGGTCAATTCCAGATCATTTTCTAATAAAAAGTTGGGAACACTTGCCATGGAATATGTAATCAAAGGCTTGAGAAACCACTTCAAATAAAATATACTGGAACCAAGTTTCAGTACTAAAGGGTACTTATGTTTTAGCATAAAAAGAAGCCCAAAGGCCTGAGATGTTTAAGTAGGCATCTCAGGCCAACACAGTGAGTTTATTCCGTGTTTTCTGGTCTCTCTACCACCGCCTAGGCAAGGTTCTTCTATATGAATTGTTTGCTCTGCCTTGAAAAGACAAATTAATATTTTACATGGCAAGAACTCTTTATTCCTTGGTGGGATATTTCCAACTTGATTTATATAATGGTGTTTAAATGTTTAAAAGCTTTTGTAAGGCAGGTTTTCAATCGATTAAAGAATTTAGTTTCCCTTGAGGTTCTTGCATCAGATATTACCTCAGAAGGCTTACTTTCGAAGATTTATAATCCAATCTCTTGCTCACATTAACCATATATTTCGGCGAGCATCCCATTGGGTCAGCCTCGGGGATTTCAGCCCAGCATCATCACGTGAAGTGACTGCAAACAGCACTGTTGAGCCTGCATTCTCCAACTCCCCAGCCATGGGCTCTGGGTCACACAGGACTTCAGTCTGCTCACCTAGCAATATATATGAGATTGTGGGAGCTTCTGGGAATATCTCACAGGTTCAACAAATGGATTATTCTGAGCAGGAGGACAAAAACACAGTATTCCAAGAGAATCTGTATAAAACGATGTAATGTTAAATACAAGGTAGATAATGCTGAAAAATGTGAATTAACTTTTGCACAATACTTTATTGTGTAAAGGCCACTTTTCCTCAATATTCTATTACATCTTCACTACAACCTGTTGAGGCAGGCATTATGATGACAAAGATTTTATTGGCGAAGGAACTGAGTCACAGAAATGTGAGAGGACTGGCCTGGCAAATAGACCCAGGCCTGCTGGCTCCAGACCCAAACTCATCCTTTCTCACCATGCTACTTGCATGTCCAGCAACACCAGGCAAAGCCAAGCCCAAACTCAGCTGTCTTCCCTGTAGACTTCAGTGCACCTGCAAGACACCCTTCCATGCATCTTCGAGTCATGCTTCAATGTGCCAAAACTCCCCTTGGCTTCAGAATCCAATCAACCCCACCGTCTGTGTCACCACCTTCTCCAAAAGTTACCAAGATCAACATAACACAAGGTGCTTTTGAGGACTCTCTCTGGTAAGATCTCCAACTTTTCCATAGTTTCATTAACTCCTTTCTAATGAATACTTTTAATTAGCATTTGGTTTTATGTCTTGTTTGCAACAGAAAGGCATTTTCATTGCAGTGACATTCTCTCAGATGTTGAGTGCATCTTCTTCCATCAGTCCAAGTACTCTGAGTACTATTGAATAGTTGTAGTAATTAAAGTTCCCCAAAGCTTTGCGTTCTCCTTGGCAATGTTACTCACCCTCAAAAGAATGAGATAGCAAAAGGCCCTTTGTGAAACAGCCCTGCCCACTTGCCAGCCCTCACCGCTTCCCTTGCCACGTTCTGGCCACATTTTCCTGAAACATACCCTACTTCTGATGTCCTGCCTGGGCTATGCAAGCATTTTTGGTGAGCTCACTTTCTCCTAATTCACTGGTAAATGTCTACCCCCCCTTTCAGCTTCAGCGTGTAAAAGCCACCTTCTGTCCTTGACCTGGCTGCCTTACAGGTGTCTGCTCCTGTTCCCACTTCCCACACCACTGCAGGGACAGTCTTATACCTGTGTAACTCTTTGCTTGCATTCCTGGCTCCACATTATGCTGTAAGCTCCTTGAGGACAAAAAAACATTCATCTTTATTCCCAGCACCTACCACAGTACCTAGGTAGTGTCCAGAAAATATCTGTTGAATGAATAAAATGAATAAATGTGTAAGTGAAGGAAAGAGGAGGCCTAACCTGAGATATGAGAAGAATGAGGGGAGGAGGTGGAGACTTGGATGCTCTGTCTAGACGGAGGCTTTAGCTCAAGAACAGACCATGCAATTCAGACCCTCTCTACCACTCAGCAGTGTGGCATGGGGCTGTCTCTAGGGCTTGATGTTTTCACCTATAAAATGGGGCTAATTACAAATTCACTGAGAACATGGAACTATTTAATATATGTGATACTCAGAATAGTATGTGGCACATGAAAAGCACTATAGCACTGTTTTTGTTCTTATATGATCATTATTGTCATCAAAGCCCCTCACAGGAAATGCAGGATTGCAATCGTTGGCTCAAAAACAGTTCAATTGTCAGCTCTTTAATTTTATTTTTCACGGGTTAGGAGCATCTCAGGTTGCATGCACAATCCTCTGTTCACATTCTCAGCCTTCCCTGGGTGGGCTCACCTATCATCATGGCCTCAACCTCAAATAGCCACTTTACTCCTGCTAAGTGAGAGGCTCACATGCACTTTTTACAGGCTGTCCTAGTAACTTATGTGCCACTAGCAACTCACCTTTGAGAGGCAGAGAGAAGTCCAGAGCCCATCCTTGCAAAAAGAAAATGACATTTTTCCCTAGCCACCCAGTTATTGCAAATTTAGTCTGCCTCTGCAAGGAACCTAGTGCTAGAGCCTTTACTAGGTTCTAACATCGGGGGAGTAGAAATGTTGGAGGGGCAGAGAAAAGTGAGCATACAGGGGGGTCTTGAACTGTGGTTGGGCGGGGGGTAAAAACTTAGAAAGACACCGCCTTTGATGACATTCTGACATTGTTTCAGCTGGACCACTGATGCTTCAGTTGTACAGTTAGCATAGCTTCCTCTAAGGTTTTTTCATCATGGGCTAAACTCTCCCATTAACCTCTTACCTACAGTATTGTTGTTGCTCAGGTACTGTTCCTCTTCCCTCACCCTGGCCAAGTGCTGTCTACCACCCCTTATGTCATGAGGGCTCCTGCTGCAACACCCAGAAGAGGACGCACGTCCTCCCCACCTCACCCTACAAAATTATCTTTCTTGAGTCTCAAGCTTTCAGGACCATAAGTTGTGCTTTAGTTTAAAATGGCTATTGGAAACAAACTTTTATTTATTTTTTCTTCTATTTCAACTTAATGCTCATTGCAGAAATTTAATTGGCTAAACTTCTAGAAGCAATTTTGATAAAGCAACATAAGAAAACATTCTGGGAGCAAAGATAAAATCACCCACAATCCCATCACCTTAACTCTAATACCTCTACCACTTCAATGTGCCAAACTACACTTTTTATATGTCATCTCACATAGCTGTAATCATAGTCTACATGAAATGTTGCATGCTCTAACTTCTGCTTGATTTCATATTATAAACATTATTTTCTGTGTTGTAACATGGGGTTTATAACCATCATTTCTAAAGCCACATATTTTTTCTTTAGATTTCCTATAAATTATCTTGCTATTAGACATTAGTGTGGCTTTTGATTTTTCTCATTAAATAATTCTGTGATGAAGATCTTTGTGCAATGGATTTTTGGTACTTTGGTTATTTTGCTAGGATTGATTATTGTTCCTTCTCTATCTCTCTATGTAGGCACCTCCTCCTCCACCTACCCTTTAAAGGTCAGGGTTCTCTTAGATTTCATGTTTAATCAGTTCTCTTTGTACACTCCTCATCTCCTCTAGGTGAGCTCATCTACAGTCAAGGCGTCACCTTCCAAAACATTTTTCAGGGTCTCAGACCATATCTATTAACCGAGCAAAAATATACCACCTAATCCCACTGACTTCTCAAATATTTTCCCAAACACTAAACACTAATCTCTCCTAGAAACTGCTCTACCTTCTGGGTGGGTGTTTTCAGGTAATGGCTGCCCCATCCACCCAATCTTCTAGGTTAGCAGCTACTTTAGGAATCTTCTCTCTCTTTCTTTATATCCAAGAGGTACCAAGTCCTCCTAAGCGCTGACTTAGAAATGCCTCACATGTTGCATTGCTTTCATTGCTCCCCCATGGCCACTGCCTTGATCCAGACCTTTATCCTCTTTGATTTAAATGATAATTGTTTGCTAACTAGTTTTTATGCTAACAATTGATTACCACTGCAACGAGTCTGATCTTCTTAAATGAAGCACTCCCCTAGTTAAAAACTGTATTAGTTTTTTATTGCTTACAGCAGTAGTTGTCAAACTGTAGCACATGTCAGAATCACCTGGAGGATTTTTTAAAGCAGATTGCTGGATCCCAACCCCCAGAGTTTCTGATTCAGCAGGCCTAAAATGGGACCAGAGAATGCATTACTAACAAGCTTCTAGGGGATGCCGATGTTGCTAGTCTGGAGACCTTGCTTTGAAAACTGCTGGTGTGTAAGACAATATTTAAATTTCTAATCATTTTAAAATCTAGGCTCAGTTTACCCTTCCAGTATTACATTGTAAAAGTTGTCCAGTGAAAATTGCTTTTCTGCTATTCTAAAATTTCCAGCTGTTTGTAGTTCCTGTCTACACAGAATTGACCTTTATTGTGTATGCTGCAACCTCTGCCTGAATCACCTCATACTCAAGTTTTGTTTTGTTTTTTCCTATTGGCAAACAGATAGTACAAACTTACAAACTCACTGTTGAGTTGAGTTCCTTGTATATTCTGGATGTTAATCCCTTGCCAGATAGATAGTTTGCAAATATTTTCTCCCATTCTGTAGGTTGTCTTTTCACTCTGTCTATTGTTTCTTTTGCTGTGCAGAAGCTTCTTAGTTTGATATAATCCCATTTTTTAATTTTCTCTTTTGGTGCCTGTGCTTTTGGGGTCTTTTTCATAAAATCTTTGCCCTGTCCTACATCCTGAAGTGTTTTTCCTGTGTTTTTTTATTCTAGGAGTTATATAGTTTCAGATCTTAATTTATGTCTTTAATCCATTTTGAGTTGATTTTGGTATATAGTGAGAGGTATGGATCATTTCATTCTTCTACACGTGGATATCCAGTTTTTTCCAGCACCATTTATTGAAGAGGCTGTCCTTTCCCCAATAAATGCTCATGGTGACTTTGTCCAAGATTGGTTGGCTATAAGTACATGGATTCTCTATTTTGTTCCATTGGTCCATGTGTTTGTTTTAATGCCAGTACTGTGCTGTTTTGGTTACTATAGCTTTGTAGTATAATTGGAAGTCAAGCAGTGTAATGCCTCTGACTGTTTTTTCTGCTCAGGATTGCTTTGTCTATTGAGGGTCTTTTGTTGTTCCATATGAATGTTAGGATTGTTTTTTCTATTTCTGTGAAGAATGTCTTTGGTATTTTGATGAGGATCACACTGAATCTGTAGATTGCTTTGGATAGTATGGACATTTTCATAACGTTAATTCTTCCAGTCCATGAACATGGAATGCCTTTCCATTTGGGGGGTCCTCTTTAATTTTTTTCAGCAGTGATTCATAGTTCTCATTTAAAAATGGGCAAAAGAGTTGAATAGACATTTCTCAAAGAAGAGAAAGACATGCAAATGACCAACAGGTATATGAAAAACTGCTCAACATCACTAATCATCAGGGAAATGCAAATCAAAACCACATTGAGATATCTCATCCCAGTTAGATTGGCTATCATCAAAAAGATAGAGAATAATAAATGCTGACAAGGATGCAGAGAAAAGGGAACAATTCTATATCATTAGTAGGACTGTAAATTAGTACAGCCATTATGGAAAACAGTATGGAGGTTTCTCAAACAACTACAAATTAAATTACTATATGATCCAACAATTCCACTGGTGGGTATATACCCAAAGGAATGGAAATCATCATATCAAAGGGATATCTGCACTACCATGTTTATCACAGCTCTATTTACAAGCCAAGACAGAGAACCAACCTAAATATGCACCATTGGACAACTGGATAAGGAAAATATGGCATATATATACCATGGAATACTACTCTGCCATAAAAAAGAATGAAATTCTGCCACTTGCAGCAACATGGATGAGCTTGGAGAAAATTATGTTAAGTGAAATAAGCCAGGCACAGAAAGAGAAATACCACATATCCTCACTCATAAGTGGGAGGAAAGAAAAAAGAAGGAAGGAAGGAAGGAAGGAAGGAAGGAAGGAAGGAAGGAAGGAAGGAAGGGAGGGAGGGAGGGAAGAATCGTGATAACAGGTTGAACTTTCAGAAGGGGAGAACAGAACTATGTTTACTAGACGTGGGAAAGGGGGAAAGAAAGGGGGTTAGAAAGAAATTGGTTAATGGACACAAAGCATGATCATGTTTCATAATGATGAATATGCTAATTACTCTGATTTTATCATTACATATTGTACACAAGTATAGATAGTCAACTCTATACCCCACAAATATGTTTCAGTAAAAAAAGTTACAAACTCAAATATGTATCTAGACCAGATTGGGAGTAAAAATGCATAAAACAGGAGGATGACAACATAAAGAGAGTTCTATTTAAAGTACCCTATGATCTGGCAATTTCACTACTGGGTATATATGCAAAGGAAATGAAATCAGTATGTTGAAAGATATCTGCACTCCCATGTTTATTGCAGCACTATCCACAATAGCCAGATATAGAATCAACCTAAGTGTCCATCAACAAATGAATGTGTACACACACACACACACACATACACACACACATACACACACACACACTGGAAAGCTATTCAGTTTTAAAAAAGAAAATCCTGTCATTTGTGACAACATGGATGAACCTGGAGGACATTATATCAAGTGAAATAAGCCAGACACAGAAAGACAAATACCACATGGTCTCACTTACATGTGGAAACTAAAAAAGTTGAACTCATAGAGGCAGAAAGTAGGATGGTAGTTACCAGGGGTTGGTGAGGGTGGGAGGTGGGGATTTGGGAGGTGTTGGTCAAAGGACACAAAATTTTGGTTAGATAACAGGAACAAGTTCAAGAGTTCTGTTGCATGATATGACAAATTAGATAATAACAATGTATAGCATACTTGAAAATTGATAATAGAATAGACTATTAAGTGTTCTCAGATAACAGGAACAAGTTCAAGAGATCTGTTGCATGATATGACAAATATAGATAATAACAATGTATAGCATACTTGAAAATTGATAATAGAATAGACTATTAAGTGTTCTCATCACAAAAAATAAATGTGATATAATACATATGTTTATTAGCTTGATTTAGCCATTCCACAATGCATACATTTATAAAAACATCATTAGATATACTATATATATATATACAATATTTATTTGTCGATTTAAAAAATGAATAAGTAATTTAAAAATTAAAAAAATAAAGGATCAGCCTCTACCTCACTCCTATCAATTATCCTTCTAAGTCTATTGCCAAGTCTTCGGATTTTTTCAAATGAAGCCTGAATTCCAGATTTCTAAGTAAATTTTCAGATTCTTAGGTATTGACATTGCATCATTAAGAAAATGTAAAACCATATCCTGGCTGAATTAAATATATCTGCAGGCTAAATTCTGCCCAAGGCCCATGAGTTTGCAACTACACTTCTCATTATGTCAGACCAAGTCCAATATCTATTCTTCAATGCATCTTTTCTGATGTCTCCCCTGGATTCCCAATACTCCCCCACACTCACTCTTGGGTACATGCACAAGCTTAGTCATACTGTCCTTTCTGCTCCGAAGGCATTTTGCTAAAATTTATACGAAAGCATTTATTTCAATTAAACTATTTACACAAGTGTCACTAGGTCTTCCACTCCTTTTATTCTTATTTCCTAATGTAGTGCACCCAACAACTATCTGCTGAAGGACAGAAGGAAGGAAGATCAATTGAATGAACAAATGAAGGTAAACTCTCTTTTAAGGACATGGCATACAGTATTTTGTTCCACATATCATAACTTTCCTTTGCATGGACTTCCTCAGTGACATGTTAGATTTCCCACAATGAAACATTTGGATTTCGGCCATGCTTTCCACAGATGTACAGAAAAATGCTGGTCCAAGCATGCTAATATAAACACTGGGAGTATTTGGCTCAAACAGCACTATCTTGGCCTGTCTTTCAAGAGGGAAATGATGGGAGTGATTCATGACGGTGACTAAAGGCATCAGTATTCCCTTATCATAACTCCAGGTAATCTTTCATGTGCATGCAATTAATCACAGCATTTAGAAGTGGGAAGATTTATGCATCGATCCAAGAAGAGCCAGCTGTTTCCCACCTATTTAATCCAAAAAAAAAAACAAAACTCAAAACAAAAAGCAAGACAATGAGAAGAATCAGTTCTGTACTGTGCCTGACAAAGTCAAACCAGAAAATTATTCTTTATCCTCTATCCCTTTCTTTTATTCCTGAAGATGTCCAGCCTCAAAATCCTACATGTGATTTTAAAGCAGTCAAATGTAAAGCTAGAAATATTGAAATTAATTTAACCAGAGTGTTTCTTGAACCCTGAAGGGTCTTTTCTAAGAAGTAAAGTTATTGTCAGTGGTGCCCTTTGATTCATACTTCTTGTCTAAGTAAAATTGTTAAGGAGTAGAATGCAAAGTGAGGTTCCCTTTCATCGCTTACTAAGGATTGAAGCATGGAGAAAAGAATTAACACTTTAAAGATAATTTTCTTCAATTGTATAATATAACTTCATACCTGTGAGGCTTTTCATTAACCAAGGTTCATCAATTCTAATCGGGCCGCCCTCACACTGGAGAGGCACATAGCAGTGTAATTAAAGCCGTCGATTCTGCTGACAGCATTCTTTGGTTTCCAGAGCCCTAATCAATGGTAGATAAGTCATCAAATAGCATGTGATGGCCATAGATACCACCTCCTGTGCCTTCACTTTTAAGTAGAGGAGCTAATCTACACACTTTTAATTTATTCCTCCTACATTCTTTCTCTAGAGCCAACGATATTAATCAATGCAAGTGAAAAAAAAAAAGAAATTAGCAGGTGAAATTATGTTTTAAAATGTTTTAATTTATTCCTCCTACATTCTTTCTCTAGAGCCAATGATATTAATCAATGCAAGTGAAAAAAAAAAAGAAATTAGCAGGTGAAATTATGTTTTAAAATGTTTATATAGAGTCATCCCTCTTTGGTTCGCCTTTCCCCATTCACATTGAATATCCTTCGTGCTCTTATGGCACATTGATTTTTATATCATGGATTAATATTTTCTTTAGGAAAATACATCTGATTTCCTGGATCCTCTAATATAAAGTGCCTGAATCAATGAGATAGTTGAAGATGATGCTGTTATAATTACCTCTCCTCTTTCAGAGCACTTTACCATTGTGAGTGAGATGTCAGACTGGAGTTCATGCCATGCTTCCCTAGCTGAAATCACCAGGCCATCACAACAGAACCTAGCCGGTCTTGCTCTGTGCGACCTTTCCTCCTTCACTCTCTCTTTTGTTGATTAGCTTCAATACTGTTCCCCAGAGCACTTTTTAAATCATGATACTCCCTCTTGGAGAAACTTCAGGTTGGGTTGAACTATCCAAGTCAGCAAAAAGCAGTGAAGAGCATTGATCTTGAGTCCAGGTGTTCTGACCCAGTAGCCTGGCTTCTTCAGAGTCGGCTGCTCCTGTTGTAGGGTCAAGGTCAATGAGCTCTGACCATTGCCGTGGCATGCCATCAGAGAGCTGTACCCTTCTACCTTTAATAAAATCCTTTTGGCTGATTTATTTTCAGTGTAAACATTCTGCTCTATCTGCTCTAGAAAGACTGAACTGTTTTTGGTGCCCTGCCTCAGACTTACGCGTCTCCCATTTAATCACTGAGTTTGATATGACATTTACACGACATTTACATAATAGTAGTTTCCACAAACACTCTCCTATTATATGTCTAAAACAGAGGAAAAATTTAGACCCCTGCATAA
Source organism: Galeopterus variegatus (assembly GCF_000696425.1). Taxonomy (NCBI): domain Eukaryota; kingdom Metazoa; phylum Chordata; class Mammalia; order Dermoptera; family Cynocephalidae; genus Galeopterus; species Galeopterus variegatus. Next base: position 46,714 of record NW_007730065.1, read on the forward strand.
AGAAATAAATATTCAAAATTTTGTTTCAGACTCACTTTCTCTTTCAGACAGACTTCTCTGTATCAATATCATGATGAATCCCAACTGGCTACAATCATGCCAGCAAACCTCATGCACTTTACTTATACCAGTAATTATTTTTGCAATATTACATATATTTCTCATACATATTCCTGACATGTTTCCTCGCATTTTTTCCTAGCAACTCCATTTGATAATGAGCTCCTTAAAGACAATGACCTTTGCTTTCCTTACAACTTCCTCCAATAGACACAAGTGAAACCCTGGATTTGGAGTCAGTATAACTCGACCCTTTACTACACTGGGCCCTTGAGCCTTCCTGGCAATCTCTTGAAGGCTTGGATTCTTATCACTGCATAGGGATAATCATGCCACCTGCTCTGCCACCTCATTAGGCAGGGCTGTGAGTGAAGATCAAATAAATTATGGTCTGCCAGGGCACTTTATAAACTGCTGAGGCTCACGCAGATGTTATTACAATTATGCTGAATAAATACTGCTGACAGACAAACCAGCAAAGATTTTAGATAAGACAAACAGGAGAGTAGTTTCACCACCCTTACCTTAGTCAACTACAATGCATTTCCAATTTTCATCTCTTTTTTATCCCATAAAGAAACCGGAGTCTTAAACCCAAATACATAAGGCTCAAGGAGTCACTAGAAACATGTAAAGACCTGGCACAAGATTTCATTAAGGCCTGCTGGGAACCATGACAAAATGGAAAGTCCATGTCTTGTCTAAAGCAGGGAGTTGGCACTGGATCCAGCTAATTGTTACCACACACAAAGGTGAACCAAATATTTCAAGAGAAACCAATTCCTATTTTTGTAAGTGAAATGTCTAGATTTTTACATTGTTGGCCTTTTATTCATTCTTAAAATAAATGTATAATGGTTAAATACCTCATTACTGGATATGCACTATGTGTCACAAGAGTTTGTAACTTTTGGCTCAAGATTGTAACAAATGAGTTTGTGTGAACCATCAACAACTGTTCTTGAGCTCCGTGGAGAACTAATCCTGGACCGCATTTTTGGGGAATATTCAAAGGGAGTGTAGGACACGGTCCTTGTTATCAAAAGAGAGAAACTAATAATTATTATGTGCCTACCATTTATTCAGTTATTTTACATACTTAATCAGCTTACCTTAATGTAATATGAATTTATAAGGTACGTACTATTAAAATCATTTTACTAATGAAGAAAAGAAGGTATAAGGAGTTACTTGCCTAAGAGCATATGATATAACTGGTATGAAGTCGAAAAATAATTTTAACTCCGTTCTGGTTAATGTCAAAACTTGAGTTTCTCCACCATGGAAAGAAACTGAATCAAAAATTAAAGTCCTAGAAAATAATTGAAGTTTAAGCTGAATAGTGGTGACACCTTGGTAAGATTTTAGAAAAAGGAACAAACTAGTAATACATTACTCTAAGAAACTTAGTGGAGGATGTGGGGTTGGGTTAGTTAAGATTTGAATAAATGGAATAAATGGAGGAAAAGGAGAGGGAACAGCATGAATATGGATGAATATGAGTATCTTACTGGGTCCTAACAAAATTGTTTTTTTTTTTTTTTTCTTTTCCCTGTACCAAACACCCTCTAGCTTCAGTTAAGGAGCATCGATTGGTTTTGCTTGACTCAGTGTCCTCCCTTCTTTGGTGACAGCATCCTTCCTGTCTTTCCTTTGGGTAACTGTCCTGCCATTTTTCTGTCCTGGGGGTGCTGTGATGCTGTCAATGGAATCACCTGCACAATGGCACAGTCACACATGCAGAACCTGGAAGTGAGAGGGAGTCAGCCCCACAGCAATACACAGGACTAATGTGTTCCTTCAATCCCTTGGGCAGACAATTCTACTCTTCAGAAGGTACCAGACAGACCACCAGTTACCCACAGCAATGGCCCATTCAATAATGCCCTTTTGCATGGTTTTCTCCTCCTCTCATTCATTCTCACTTGTCCCCTGGTCCTGCTCCCTAGAATCACCTCCCAAATGAACCGCCTGTTCCACTCCCTCGATTTATGCTGTGCTTTGGCAGATATCCGGGTTAAGTCAGTTCTTTATCCTGAGATTCCCAAACTGTCCTACTGCCCATCCTTTCCAAAACAAGATCACTCAGCTTTTCCTCTGCTACTGACCTGTTCTCGACTCTTCTTTTTTTTTTTTTTGTCTTTTTGTCTTTTTCCGTGTCCGGCAACGGATCGCAACCCTCAGTGTTGCCCCCGTACCGGACCGGGGACCGGCAACGGGATCGCAACCCTCGGTGTTGCTCCTGCGCCTCGCTCAGCCAGTGAGCGGGCACCGGTCCACATGTGGGATCCGAACCCTCGGGCGGGAGCGCCGCCGCGCTTCCCAAGCGGCACACTATCCAGTGCGCCACCGGGCCGGCCCTCGACTCTTCTAAAAACTCCGTTGTTTCCCTTATATCAGCTGGTATGCATTTCTATTCCTTGGCACCAAAAATCCCTGATTCATGACTTTATTTCAAGTGGACCCATATTATACCATTGGATAATAGAAAAGAGAGTTCTGTAAACATACATAAATCTTGCTGGAGATCAGTGTGGCTATTGCTTCGAATGGCAAGAAATTCTGAAACATCTGACAGTATTATTAAATGGCTCTTGAAAAACAAACATTATAGATGGGCTGCACAGTCATCTGGCAGTGATTCATGGTGTTTCTGCCAATGCCCACACCTGGTATGATGAAGTGTTGAAATCCAGCATTTCCTTGATATGACTGCCTGGGCATCTAAAACTAAGACTCCATATGATTTTATACATTCTCTATTGCTCTCACCCTACCACCTCTCTGAAATCACTAGCTTTTGTTCTCATTTAAGAACCACTCCTGTGACACTATAATGCTTGGAGGAAAACACCAATTGCTTTCTACTTCTCCAGGTGAGAAACTACAGAACAGATGCAAGAGTCAAACTCATATCTCCTAGTTTTCCAAGACATTGTATATCCACCAAATCATACAGCTTTCCATTGCCACTTCAAATAAATGGGTTAGACTCTTATTAAGTTCAAGTACATCTATTACCCATTAATCTATCTATCTAGCTAGCTATCATTTTTCTTTCCCTCTTTCTATCATCTATCTTCTATCATCTATTATTCTATCTATCTACTAAGTGGCTCCAAATATACAAATATAGCCCTAAAAAGTGGCATTTTTCTAAAATCTGCATCCCAAATTGCAAATAGAAAATTTACATTATTATAGTGCATCTGGTCCTTGTTAATTTTTAATCTGTTGTATCTTTTACTGTCATTTCACCAGATGTATGAGTCTCTCTCAAAAGTAGTATTTTACATAGTAAAAACTACTATAAAGAATTGTTGAAACGAAGTTGAGACTCCCTAGGCTTCCAACTCTCCCTCCATACAGGAGCAGTCTAACTCTAGCTGACCAAATGCCAAGAAGATAATAAAAGTCCACTGACTAAGAAACTTGCAAATGAGTCCAAGAGGACCCCCCACCCCCAACAATTGTGTATATCTTACACTCGGTTGGGTTTATAAAAATAGAAAAAAGAAAAGAAAAAAGCTGGGAGTAAACCAGAATTTCATCAAAGATTAATAAGGTTTTGAGAACTTTGCTAATACTTTGCAAAAAATGGCTTTTTCTCCCTTAAAATCAAGGACAACAGGTTTGCTGGTGAACAACAGGTTCAAAAATAGAACTTGCTATTTGGAAAGCTTTTTGAGACTTTCTGGAACACTGGCTTCTAAATGTAGCTGATCATCAGAATTACCCAGAGGGCATTTAATAAAAAGAAGATTCTAGGACCCCTCCCCAAACCTACTGAAGCAGAATGTCTGGCAGGCAGGACCAGGTTTCCCTGGTGATGCCGATATTCAGCCAGGTTTGAAAACCACGATTAGAGTCTAGAGTCTGAACAATAAATACTGCCTTAGCAGTTAACATTTTAGTGCCTGTAATTATAATTTCATTCTATTAATTTCCTTTGGACTTATGCTTTGGAAGAAAAACCTGAATGGGAACGCATTTGGCCATCATTTTGTCTAACTCTTCCATTTTGAAAAAGCCTTTCAAAAAGTTTAAAAAGGGCCTCAAATGACGAATTTGCCCACCAGGGTCCAGATCCTTTACTGCTGTAGCTCTAGCTGCTCTTCTGTCAGGTCAGAACTGTATCTCTAAAAGCATGAGGATGTGCCTGGGGGGGGGGGGGGGGGGGAAAA